>NW_014577670.1:166117-169985 GCF_000485595.1 Priapulus caudatus
GTGCTGCTGCTGCTGCTACTGCTGCGGGTAGTGCTAGTGCTGCTGCTGCTGGTGGTGGTGGTGGTGCTGCTGCTGCTAGTGCTGCTGCTGCTGGTGGTGGTGGTGGTGATGGTGCTGCTGCTACTGCGGTAGTGCTACTAGTGCTAGTGCTGCTGCTGGTGGTGGTGGTGGTGGTGGTGCTGCTGCTAGTGCTGCTGCTGCGGGTGGTGGTGGTGGTGATGGTGCTGCTGCTACTGCGGTAGTGCTACTAGTGCTAGTGCTGCTGCTGCTGGTGGTGGTGGTGCTGCTACTGCTGCTAGTGCTGCTGGTGGCGGTGGTGATGGTGCTGCTGCTACTACGACTGCTGCTGCTACTGCTGCTGATCTGCCCGCATCCCATGACGTAACACGTGTATCGGACACCATCTGCCTGCCGACACGGGCGTGCACGTACCACACAGACGACGGCTGCTGCGAGTGCTGGCGAAAAGCAAGTGCTGCTTCGCGTGTTGGAATAGATGTACGTGATTCTATAACTTGGCGAAAGAGAGTGCGAGAGAGACAGAGAGAGAGAGAGAGAGTGTGGGAGAGAGAGAGAGGCAGAATGAAAGAAACACAAGTGAGAGAGAAGAGAGAGATAGAGAGAGAGAGAAGCAGAATGAAAGAAACACAAGTGAGAGAGAAGAGAAAGAGGCAAGCACAGGCAGCAACAGAGACAGAAATGGAAAGCCAAAAGAGCTTGCCGAGAGAGTGAGTTGCTAGAGGACTGCGACTATTGTGTGGTGCACCGTCTCCAGTGGATCGTCGAAGACATTGAGAAGCTAGACCACAGGTGACTGTGAAGTGTCTACGAGGAGGATGCTATCACTCAGTTTTCAATGAGTAAGTATTGCATGGAGGCACACGCACACACGCGAGCGCACGCGCATTGCGCGCAGGACGTGTAGATAGATACACACTCGCACGCACGCACGCACGCCCGGCACGCACACACATACGCACACGTACGCACACACACACACACACGAATGCACGCACGCATGCACGCATACGCCCAGGTACCTACCTATTCACGCACGCACGTACGCACGCATGCACGCATACGCCCAGGTACCTACGCACGCGCGCACGCACGCAGGCACGCACGCACGCACACACGGACGCACGCACGCACGCATGCACGCCTACGCCCAGGTACCTGCGTACGTACGCACGCACGCACGCACGCACGCACGACCTTCGTTGCTCTTAACGCACGTTCTCTTATTATGAACTGTCTTGATTGATGTAGCGGTTTGCTTGCTTTCTTGCTTGCCTGTCGCTGGCTGGCTTGTCTGGCTGGCTGGCTGCTGTCTGAAATCGCTGTTTGCCACTAGAGTGTGTGCGGTGAAAAGCGCTATAGCGAGACTCGCCTCTGTCTAGTTATTGATCGTTTTGTCTTTATTGCTGTCTGGCTAGCAATTATGACTAGTAAGGAGCCAGGGATATCATAACGTTAGGATTTCTACGTTTCTAAGTGTTTCATCGACGTGGGTTCGATACGGCGTGACGTCACGCGCCCACCGAATACGACCCCCCCTAGCGGCCGTAATGTGTGGCTCCGGCACAAGTTGTGCTCGTCCAACACAGTTCGCTCTCTAATTTGTTGATTTATCCCCCCCTCCCGTGTCCGTGCGGCGGCTGTCTGGTTCATGAGCGTGGGTTCGTATACTCGGTGAGTGTAGGATGCGAGATGCTGCCGCCGCTGTATGGTGGATGTATTTAGGATCAGATAGCAGAGAGAATGCGGGAGAGATGTTATCCTCCACCACCCGCCTATCCGCAATCTTAACACTGTGCTTACTATTTGTAAATCACACTGGTCCCCACCTTTCCTAGTCTGCACTGGGCTGAGCATTAACTAATTTCTACTGCGCTTACGCGTCCCAATCTCTTCTGTGCTTACTGTTCATAATAACTATTGGACTTGAGCATCTCTGACTTCCACAGTGCTTATACCATTAGACCATCGCCCGTGGATTTCCAATTGTAAATTCACAGCAGTAGACGGGTGGTGAAAGCTGGTTTTGATATATATTATAGCGTGCAGCGCTCTTTTTAAGTTTTACTGCTAATTGAACACGTGCGTGTCTGTGAGATGTAAGGATATTTCCAATTTTCTTTACTACATGTGCGTGCGTGCGTGCGTGCGGGCGTGCGTGCGTGCGTGCGTGCGTGCGGGCGTGAATGTATGCGTGCGTGCGTGCGTGAGTACTTACGTACATGTGTACGTACGTGCGTGCGTGCATGAATGTATGCGTGCGTGCGTGCGTGAGTACTTACGTACATGTGTACGTACGTGCGTGCGTGCATGAATGTATGCGTGCGTGCGTGCGTGAGTACTTACGTACATGTGTACGTACGTGCGTGCGTGCATGAATGTATGCGTGCGTGATATGTAATGCGTGCGTGCGTGCGTGAATACATACGTACATGTCGTGCGTGCGTGTGTGCGTGCGTGAATGTATGCGTGCGTGCATGCGTGATGTACTTACGTTATTACCGTAGCTTACGTTACGACTCGTGCCGTGCGCGTGTGCGCGGTGCGTGAATGTACGTGCGTGCGCGTGTGCGTGCGTGAAATGTATGCGTGCGTGGCGTGTGTCTAGGAGGGCTGCCGATGTATCGCCCAGAGCGCCATCTATCTGGCTTGCTCGCATTCGCCGACTTGTGATCGTCTCTATTACGTTTAGCGCTGCGCAGTCTGGGCGTGCATTATTTCCAAATCGATTCCTATTTAGGCTCAATTTCTCTGGCTATTTAGCGACACGAATTTATTCACAAATTGCGCAATAAACCGAGATGTTGCAAATTCGCAGTCACTCTTCCTATCTCCTCGCTCCTCTCGGCGGCAACTCTGTCTCCCTCTGGCTATCGCTAATCGCTCTCAGCTCTCGCTCTCGCTCTCTCGTCTCTGCTCTCTCTCTCTCTCGTCTCCTCCTCAATCAACTCCTCAGATCTCTCTCTCTCTCTCTCCTCGTGTCCTGCTCTCTCCTCTCTGCTCTCTCTGCTCTCTCTCTCATCATCTCTGCTCTTCTCTCTCGCTCTCATCTCTCTCTCTCTCTATCTCTCTCTCTCCTCTCTCTCTCATCTGCTCTCGTCTCTCCATCCTCTTCTCTCTCCTCGATCTCTCTCTCTCTCCTCTCCTCTCTCTCTCTCTGTCTCTTCTCTCTCTCTGCTCTGCTATCTCTCTATCTCTCTATCTCCTCGCTCGCCCTTCCCCCCGCTCCACCTCGCTCTCATCCGCTCACCATCCTCTCGCACCTCGGTCGGCTCGGCAACTCTCGCTCTCTCGCTCTCGATCTCTCTCTCTCTCTCCTCTCTCCCCCTCGCCTCTCTCTCCTCTCACTTCCTCTCTTCTCCCTCTCTCTCTCTCTCTCTCAACGCTCTCTCTCTCCAGAGACAGGCTCTCTCTCTCTTTCTTTCTCTCTCTCGCTCTTCTCTCTCTCTCTCTCTCTCTCTCTCTGGCCTCGCTCTCTCGTCATTTCTCTTTCTCTTCTCATCTCTCTCTGCTCTCTCTCTCTGCTCTCTCGTCTCTCTCTCTATCCTCTCTTTCTCTATCTCTATCTCTATCTCTATCTCTATCTCTGATCTCTCTCTCTCTCTCTTCTCCTCCTTCATCTCTCTCTCTCCCCTCTCATTCTCTCTCGTCTTCTCTCTCTCGGTCTCTCGCCTCGTCTCCTTCTCTTTTCTCCTTTCCTTCTTTTCCTCAGTGTTCCCCCTCTTCCCTTTCTTTCTCTCTCTCTCTCTCTCTCCCTCTCCTCGCTCTCTCTCCTTCTCATACCGCTCTCTCTCTCTCATCTCGTCTCTCTTCTCTCTTCTCTCGTCTCTCTCCTCTTCCTCTCTCTCTC
>NW_014577670.1:169995-172379 GCF_000485595.1 Priapulus caudatus
TCTCTCTCTCTCTCTCTCTCTTCTCTCTCTCTCTCTCTCTCTCTCTCTCTCTCGCGCGCGATCTATTGACGGCTAACACCGGGGTCGCACGCATCATGTAAGGTTCACGTCGTCGACACACTCGTGCAACGTAATTACATCTACTGCCTCTCGTCTCATCTTCTCTCTTCAGCATCCCTGCATCCTGCATCCCTGCATCTCAGTATCTCAGCATCCCTGCATCCCTGCATCCCTGCATCTCAGCATCTCAGCATCCCAGCATCCCTGCATCTCAGCATCCCAGCATCCCAGCATCTCAGCATCTCAGCATCCCAGCATCCCAGCATCCCTGCATCCCTGCATCTCAGCATCTCAGCATCCCTGCATACCAGCATCTCAGCATCTCAGCATCCCAGCATCCCTGCATCCCTGCATCCCAGCATCCCAGCATCCCTGCATCCCAGCATCTCTGCATCCCAGCATCCCTGCATCCCAGCATCCCAGCATCCATGCATCCCTGCATCTCAGCATCTCAGCATCCCAGCATCTCTACATCTCAGCATCCCATTATCCCAGCATTCAAGCATCTCACCATCTTCTTCTTTTCTCGGCATCTAACAGTGTTTACGTGGGGGTTAATATAGCGGACACTGCACGCTGACAAGCAATCGCCGCCACGCTGGTTAAAGCCATGTCTGTGTGCACAGGCACTTGAAGCGTTTCAATAAAATATAATGCTAACTAAATACGAAATATATTTACTACCAAATTCTTAATGTTTCTATACTCTCTTTCACCTATTATTGCCGACAGTTTCCTGTCAATTCCGTCCAAATCCTACGTGCAACCACATACGCTGCCAGCCGCCATTGCTCTCGCGGCTCCACTGTTGCATGCTTATAACTATTGCACACTTGCGCACTGTTGCGCGTTAGTTTATATAACTATATATATTAGTGTAAGCGTGCAACAGTGGAGCCACGAGAGCAATGGCGGCTGGCAGCGTATATGGTTGCACGTAGGATTTGGACGGAATTGACAGGAAACTGTCGGCAATAATAGGTGAAAGAAACATTAAGAATTTGGTAGTAAATATATTTCGTATTTAGTTAGCATTATATTTGATTGAAACGCTTCAAGTGCCTGTGTCTGTGTGCACTGTCAACGAGAATCAAACAGTATGAAAGAAACAGTGAAAGAAGATTAACGAATTTGAGCAAATGAACTTTATATCGATAGATGTTTGTACTGCATTTATTATTCTGTGTAAAGCCCGTTTCGGGCTCTCTTTCTAGGAGTATAATATATGTGTGTGCACTGCGGATGTGTGTGTACGTAGTACATACGTGATACGTACTAGGATTTATAAGTCATCTGAGAATGCACAGGGAATAATTGTAGAAGTTCTAGACAATCATACTCGCTTGCGAGTGATTCCGTAGATAGATAGACATACGTGATGCGCGGAATTCTAAATCTGATCGAATTAATCGAATGATCGAATTAATCGAATGATCGAATTAATCGAATCTGATCTACGGGAACTGTTCGGCAATGCCGCACCGTAATCCGAGTTAGTCGATGGGCGGGGTCGCTAATTGGTCTATTTCGCACAGCAATCCCGGTGAGCCGATGAGCAGGGTCGCTGGTTGGTCTATTTCGCACAACAATCCCGGTGAGTCGATGGGCGGGGTCGCTGATTGGTCTATTTGTTGCCGCGCGTCCGTCGATCACGTTATCACGTGCGGACCCGAGCTGACCGCAGACGACGGAGTTCACGGCGAGGTCACGACGGCGGTCACGGCGAGGTCACGGCGAGGTCACGACGGAAAATTAACGGGCAGAGTCGTTCCCGCCGTCGTGTTATGATACGGAGCGATGGTTACAAGATGCTGAACGGCAGAAAGTGATAGTCGCAAGGCAGTGAGTTGTTAACTCTAGGCTATAGTCCTATCTAGAGCTACAAGGCAGTGTGCTAGACAGATTTCGGCTGCACAGATTTCGCCGTGTGTGCACGGCTTCAGAAGCACAGGCACTTGGAGCGTTTCAATCAAATATAATGCTAAATAAATACGAAATCTATTTACTAAATGTTTCTCTAGTCTCTTTCGCCAATTATTGCTGACAGTTTCCTGTAAATGCCGTGCAAATGCTCATCTGCAACACACATGTACACCGCGCGCATACTGACACATATATATATAGAGTCTTATTTAGCATTATATTTGATTGAAACGCTCCAAGTGCCTGTGTTCAGGAGACAGGAGGGTATAGTGCTTGTGTAACGTCGATTAGCGATGACGTATTTCCCAGCGTGCGGAGTTACAAGCGCTAATGTTAGGTCTCTCTAACACTCTCAGCACGCTTGTAGTTGGGGAAGTTCACTAGCGCCTTGCAGGTATACA
>NW_014577670.1:172404-181901 GCF_000485595.1 Priapulus caudatus
TGCAGACTTCGCCATCTGAGAAAACCACTGGGCCTAAAAAAAAAGGCCGGTCATTTACTCAATGGGCCTGATTTTCTCTAAACGAGGCTGGTTTTTTAAACTGATGAGTTATGTAATAAAAGCTTTGTTGCATTCATATGTATTCTTACTATGTGTATGCGATAGAGATAGCGGTGCTCGGACACGACGCCAAGTAGTAGCATAGCTTGTGAAGTAGTTAGAAAGCAGCCACTGGTTTTGCTTCGTCGCAACAACCTGACGCAGCTAATGAGGATAAAGATGACGTCACTTGAACCTACTGTGAGCGATCTCTTCCGCCATCCTTCCGCTGACAACTGGTTGTTTTAGATGTTTCTAATTGCAGATGACGCGTTTGAGTTGCCAATCACAGTCGTAGATGATTGATCTCACATCGTTGCGTAGCGAGCCAATCACAGTCGTAGATGATTGATCTCACATCGTTGCGTAGCGAGCCAATCACAGTCGTAGATGATTTGTTTAGCTCATGAGGTTATGAGCCAATCATAGCGACTGACAAAATATTTTTCGACAAGACGTCACGACCACGTGATCCACGCATTTGTTTTGCTATGGTTTGCCAGCCTGCAATGTCGATTAGAAATCGACACTGCCAGAATTGGTTTGGCTAGAGAATAGCGTACTGTTCCCTATACAAACTAGTACGTCCGGCATGCAAATTGACCCACAGTATAATGGCCACCCGTGAATGTTATTTTGTACAACACATTGCTTTTAATGGCAACAATTTACTCTATTTCCAGCGTATGCGGAGGCCCTGTTTAGTAATATTGCGCACGTGTCTTTGGTGTTTGGCAATTTTGCGGTTGTTGATGATGAGTTTTCCATAATGAAAAATAGACGAGTACACGTGTCATTGCTAGCGATCTCATTAAGCGAGCGTTAAGCATTAAGCATTAAGCATTAAGCATTAAGCATTAAGCATTAAGCGTTAAGCATTAAGCATTAAGCGTTAAGCATTAAGCGTTAAGCGTTAAGCATTAAGCATTAAGCATTAAGCATTAAGCGAGCGTTTGTAAATTGCTTCGCTGTGTTATACACTTTAGCGCGGTTTTTAGCATGAAAACCTTCACGACCTTTAACCGCTCCCCAAGGCCGGTCCTGTTGCCATGTGCATAGATGCTAATCATGTGTTAGTATGACTTTAGCTATCAATATTGATTATATGATGTTCCGATAGAGGTGAAAGGTTTATAAACGATGAATTCTGTGGGAGGGTTCATGGGAAAGGTCAGGCCTTGTTTGACGCCAGCTCTCATTCGCGTTTCAGTGATTCATCGATCACGTGATCCGATTTAAACTCTAAATTGTCGGTTACGAACTTTGCTACGTTGTTTTTCTAGCCCGCAATTGAAACCCAACCGAAAAATAATAACGAAATGTTGGAAAAAATGATCACCGTACAAAAAAAACCACTGCGAGCATACAACCCCGTATCAATAGCCACTACGAATCGAAAAATAGGCAACTCGATATTTGTTCACGTTGTTTTTATTTCGAGAGTGAAACGTGGAATTACTGGTATGCGTAAGACATCTGTTGGCCATTCGACTTTAAAAAATCTAATCGATTTGAAACTTTGCTATTTAGAGCGTAAGGAGCAATGGGTTTTTCAATTCTGGCTTCCAAATTCAACCTGGCTTTTGCAGACAACGATTCTAGAATTTCAGGTCAGGTCAAATTCTGGAAAGGAAAAGTAAACTTTCCTTGGTTTAGTGGTGCTGTCTGTCTGCTCTCATCCGTTCAATTCATGCTTTGTGTTTTCTCTGTTGCATCTCTATATCGCTCTCACCATTCCTCCCTCTCACCTTCCCTTCCGCCCCTCCCCCCGTTCTATCTCTCTCCCCATACTACCGTCTTTCTCTCTTCCCTCCCCTTCTCTCACGCATCTTTCATCTCTTTCGCTCTTTCCACGTGTGGGAACCTGTAGTCAATATACTAGCATATATAGATACCATGACCCGGTTCTACGACCGCGTCGAAAAGAAAGGTTAACAGGATTGAACTAACACGGCGTCGTGTCCAGCTCTGCGCGTTTGACACCTCCCCCTCCTCTTCGCGCGTTTGACACCTCCCCCTCCTCTTCGCGCGTTTGACACCTCCCCCCCTCCTCTTCGCCCCAACACCACAGACAGCCCCGCCGTCACCCAGCCCGCCCCAGCAAAGCTGAGAGGCTCTATGTCCCCCAGAGATACTGCCTGGACGTACCCTAGTACTATCTAATAATGCCGCGACGCTAACCTCGTCTACTCACTAACGAGTTCTAGGGAGTCGCCTACGCCTACTCCCTAACCCTAACCCGAACCCTAAGGCCATCCTTAAAAATTCTGTGTTTGCTGTCTCCCGACCCATGATTTTTTTAGTGGATAGGTAAATAGGTCTTCTTTTTTTTGCTGAGGCAGAATAGTTATTTTAAGTCTGTCCTCATGTTTGCCACACATGCTTTGTGTTTCAGTCTTAACTATAAAAAATGTAAAAAAATAAAAAAAAATAAAATAAAATATGGAACCAAAATAGGCGCGTTCACACACAAGAAAAACACGCGATGCTAATCGCGATGAAATACCGAGATAATTGTGGTCGTTGTTCAGCACAGGCGAATAATCGCGCTAATCGCCGAGCTATTAATAGAATCTGCGCATGCGCTCACTGCCGGAATGATGCTCACTGCGCATGCCTCACTGCTCACTCGCTTGGAATGATGGGATAGAACAATACCGGGATTATATTTGCGCGAGCGTTCACACACGCAAATAATCGCGCTAATTCCAATAATCGCAGTCAAAAGCTTGCGATTTGGCGAGCGCGATGCTGATCGCGATTATTTAGTGGGTATTATTTGCGTTCGACACTTGTAATAATCTCCGGTATTTTCCGCGCGATGCCAAAAACCGGGATTTGCATCCCGCTTATTTCGCGCCAGTGTGAACGCGGCCTAATGTCAAAAAAAACCTTTTTGGCGTTCGTGGGCTATTTTCGTGGGTCGGTCGGAAGGACAGCAAACATAACTGTTATGTATATGGACTGGGCCTTAACCATATCAGATTATGTTACCAGTACCGTACGTTGCCGGTTTACAGGGAACCGTACCAGGAGCTGTTACGTTCCGCAAGTACCCTGGGGCGCATAGACCTATGAGCCCAGAAAAAGAAAATAGTCTGCGGGAGCTCTCGAGGAGAAAGTGTCGGTGGGGGGGGGGTTGAGGTTCGGCGAGCGCCGTGCAATTTCTTCAGTCGACGGACGATGTTTCACGTCGGACGATCTGCGCTGAGCATTACCGCCATTGTTGCGCGACGTTGAAATAGCCCTCCCCCCCCCGCCGCGCGCAAAGTCTTGTTTCGGAAAGACCGCACCGTGCCTTAGAGGATACGATGCGTTCGGCTAG
Organism: Priapulus caudatus; assembly: GCF_000485595.1. Classification (NCBI taxonomy): domain Eukaryota; kingdom Metazoa; phylum Priapulida; class Priapulimorpha; order Priapulimorphida; family Priapulidae; genus Priapulus; species Priapulus caudatus. The sequence goes on from NW_014577670.1 coordinate 175,829, forward strand.
GAATGCAGTTAACATCTGCCCCTCACCCCACGTCTGGTGAGCAGTGACACTGCGGTTCACCTCCAGTTCGGGGGTCTGGCGTGTGTGTGTGTGTGTGTTGTGTCGTGAGAGGAGAGTGCTGAGCTGCAGATGAAGAGGAGTCTGAGACGCGTTGCGTGCGTGCGTGCGTGCGTGCGTGCGTGCGTGTGTGTGTGTGCTGTAGCTTGACAGCGCGCCCTGGTGGCGGTTGTGGGAACCGTGGTTGCGTAGATTAGAATCAGATGAAGGTGTGCGAGTTACGTCTGTGGCTACCACACACTTGGAGCGTTTCAATAAAATATAATGCTAAATAAATACGAAATCTATTTTACTACCAAAGTCTTAATGTTTCTATACTCTCTTTCACCTATTATTGCCGACAAATTCCTGCAAATGCCGTGCAAATGCTCATCTGCAAGAAACGCTGGCTGCCGCCATGGCTGCCGCTGCACATGCACTGACACATAAATATATAGTGACCACATTAAGCCACATTAATACTTTGGTAGTAAATAGATTTCGTATTTATTTAGCATTATATTTTATTGAAACGCTCCAAGTACCTGTGCTGGCTACAAACGACAAGGTTCGGGGGGGGGTCGTAATTCGAGAGGTAGGTGTAGAGAGAGGTACGATCATGAAACTGATGAGATTTCATGATTAAGCAACGCACGTTCAGGTAGCCGTAGTACCTGTATTTATGACGTCATTATATGCTAATCGTGGAGCTATTTGTATGATGAGGCCATAGTTCGCGTGATGTTACGCTTTCTGCATGCGTGGGAATCCGCTATAGTCGCTAGAGCTTTGCAACGTGTAGGTTGCAACGATAAACGTAGACTTACACGCACTGTTCGCGTGTGCGAATTTTATTTCGGCGTACCGCCGTGTACAAAGGGAAAGTCGCTGTGTACTGTGCGCCTGCACTTCATTGTCACGGTTACAGCTTTGTCTTGGTGATATGACAGAGGTAACGAAGAAGTAATTATCAAATATCTCGCTGTAAGGAAGTCTAAAGACGGGGTGATTAATTCCAGCCGATTGATCAGCCCGTGATTTTCGAGACCATTGAAAACCTATTGCCCTAAATTTCTCGCCGCGGCTGGCTTGAAGCGCCCCGAGGAACTATGCTCGGTATTTGGGTCTCTGTCCAACTATGTGTGCGCTCATCAGTGTCACACCCACTGCGCGAATTTCGTTCCTGCACCTCGCCACACGGAAATAAGATGGTACGTAGGTGCGCGTGTTTGGAGGCAAGCCGTGTCTGGCTAAAAAGGAATTCAGACGGCAGAAGAAACTAAGAAACGATACTGTTGTTTTCGGTCGACATTTCAATTCCCACTTTATTTGATAGATCGGACCCATGGGCAGCTATGTATACGTAGAAATTATCAGGAGTAGATAATAGGAGATATAATTAGATAATATTATAGATATAATCTACTCCTGAAATTATGTATGTAGCTTCCCTAACAGTATCCTTAACTACGTAGAAACGTGCCGGAGGTTCCAAGATCATCACGCTGTAAGGGGTTAACGGGAGAGAAGAAACGAATAGGCCGAGAGAATCAGATGTCTGAACCTTTATACTAAAATGAAATTCGTCACAATTGCTTCTAATACTGCTTGCACATCAAAATCGTCAAAATTCTTTCAATTATATTTTTGTACTTTACACTGTAATGTGAAAAGTGGTTATATATTATATATATATATATAATATATATAGAGTATATAATATACGCCAATATAGTCACAGAATCAGTGTATACAGATACTGTAGAAGGCACATCGCGTGTAGAGATTATGTCAAATAATACAACAGACAGACAACAGCCGCAATGTGAAACACGCCTAGCCTGAACCACCACACACGGCACGCACTGACGCCACGCAGCCTGCACGCACGCAGCGTGCAGCCAAACAACATGAACTAACAGAGGGCACTCCACGGAAGAGGCATACGCTACCGCCAGAATGTAAACATGTAAATGTGTTACGAGCTGGCCTCGCGCTCGCTGCGCTGCTGCTGACTGAGTCGCCTGCTGCTGACTCGCCGCTCGCCTGGATGGCGGCTGCTGACTGCCGCGCGCTCGCTGGTGTATGCTGCTTGACGTCACTCGCCTGCTGCGACTCGCCGCCGCAGACATCTGACGCCTGCTAACGATCAGGCCGCACAGAACTGGACACACACACCACACACACACACAGTCACACACACACACAATACCGGAGCACACCACCAGCACACGACACACGACATACACACGAACGCGATTACATTACCTCCGTCTCCATCTCCGTGCGGAGGCTAATACAGAGAGTGACGCACATGACGTTACGTTCGGTGAATTCATGATGAAGTACATGAATTTTACCGTGAATGCAAAACAATGAATAAGAGAGTGCAAGAGATCATTAATAAGACAACATGAATCACCTCTATTCATGTTGTTTTCACGCAGCACAGGGCGGGCGTGGCGGTGTACTTGTGTGTTGCAGATGAAGCATTGACCGGCATATACCAGGTGATTATAGCGAGATAGAGTAGAGAAACATAAGACTTTGGTACATTTGCGTTTATTTACCAATTAATTTTTTTATAGCGACGACGTTCAAGTGCCGTGAGTGCTGTGACCACATCACGCCCACCACCACACACACACACCACACCACACCCACACACACACACATCACCCACACACACACACAACAACACACCACACAACACCCGCAACAACACACGACCCGCACGACACACCCCGACACACACACACACGCCCACCACACACACACCACACAACGACACACACACACACAGGCGCGCACACACCACACACGACACACACCACACAGCAGCAACACGCCCACCACACCCACACACACACACACACACACAGCACACACACCACGGATAAATATATCTAAATACCAACACCTATATATATACTAAATCGACTGTAACCAAAGTAAGCAAAACTAGCTGTTACGGCCGCGAATTCGAGGAAAAAAATCTAAATGAAAATATCCGTCCATTTGCTGTTGGGGAAGATGAAAGATTAAACACAATCAGTTCACACACGGAGATAAAATGAACGGATTCTACACAGATCGGTCGATTAACGAAGATCGAGCTATAAACTGGTTCCATAATTACCTTTGACCCTTGACGCCAATGAAAACCCTACTACCCCAACCACAAACACATTGTATTGAATTAAAAACTCTTCCACCACACACATTTTACTTCCCACATATATAAGCATCAGCACACACAAACAGCACACACACACACACACCACACAACGCACGGCAGACCATCAAACACACTCACACACACACACACACACACACACACAAAACTTTCAAAAGAATTAGATTGGCCTTTAATTCGTCCCAAGAGGTACGCTTCCTTTTGCCATGTCACACACGCACGCACTGCACTTGAAACACAGTCAGTAGAAAAATTTATACAGCCTGAGGCATATCGATAAAAAGAGTTACACTGACCACACACACACACCACACGCTAGCCATACTAGACGCGTCTGCATATGCATAAACTTAACATCATTAACATCTCGTTGCGAACGTTTATAGAGTCAGACTATCTCGAGCCTATGAGATATCATTAGCACGTGCTGCAAGGTGATGTAACACTGGAATCCATGGAGGTCGTGTGCAAGTCGTGACAATATTCGTAAATAGAATCTTGAATCACCGGGCATCGTAAACCTCCAATAATGCACGCATCCTCGGACGAGAAACCGAACGACGAGATAAGCCATGATATGTGATCGTCCGAGGTCACGAACGGGGTCCGAAGGTTCAGAAAGTATAGGATCATGAGAGTGATAAAATAAGGGAAAGCATTTAATTGGATTAATAGGAGACCACTGACTTACTGAATGGATCTGGTTAATAGGCAGTTCACTATCATTAATGGCTTCAGTCCAATTTACCGTATCAGCGAAAGGACACGCCCTCGAATCTATACGGACTAGCGTTTGACTGCAATGTCCTATCGACTGGGCTGTCTCTCAATCCACATGGCGACACCATGCGTCTAACCCTAAGGAAAAATCGCTCACTGCGACCTGGAGGTGGGAGGATAAAGCACCATAACCCCGCGCCGAACTTTTTCCATTTTGGAGGATAAAAATGAATAAGTGACTCAGTTTTCGTCGACTATGTCATAGCCGCAGCGCGCGCATATTTGCTAATTAATTAAAGCTAATCGCGCGCTTTTCAATAGACTCAAAATCACAGAGATTAAGCGAAAACATTGTCATATAATTAGCTAGAATTTATACGAAAGGTAACTCAATCGTCCGCGCTCCATAGATAGTAGTACACTTCCAACGCCGTCATACATAGCGTATGCGGCGGGAGTGGGCGGGGTGCTATTTTTTCCTCCAATCACAGGTCGAGCAATCCTGCTGCCGGGTGTGATTTAGTGAGCTGGCAGATAATAGTCACCATGGCACGTTAACATCGTACGCTGGATGACTGGAACCGTTGTACTACTGGATCGCAGTGGTAGCACCGTCACCTTACCCCGCCACACTCACTCTCTCCTGCTAAGGCCACAATTAAAAAAATATTTGTTTGCTTTCACCCGAGCCAGGCTGAAAGGTTTGGGTAGGTAGGTAGGCTTTTTTTGAAGGGGTCTTTACAAAATCAAGTCTACATGCTCGAGTGTGCTTGTGTGGAGATACCTTTTATGTTGAATGTTTGTTTTGCTTAGTACATATAATGTATTGCCTACAGATTTATATAATGTACAGTAAAAAAAAAAGATCCAAACATTTTTTTGAGTCGGCCCCTTTTTGGCGGGTCGGTCGAGTGAGGGCAAACAAACAATATTTTTATTATGGCCCTGCATATTCGCGGTCATTTGCAGTTACAGCAGTTCAGAGTTAAAAACGGACGAAGGCAGCAAGGTCAATGCGGATATATAATTTTGGCCTAAAAAAAATATGTTTGTTTCCGCTAAAAAACGAGCTGAAAAAAATTGGACACGGTAGGCAGGGAAAACCTTTTTTTTTTATTAAATACTTTTTATTTTTGTTGTATTCTAACAATACTTGTTTTATACTTATAACAGCCCATGTAATGACTTCAAAGTCAAATCAATGCATTCACCGATCGATATCACGTTGGGATTTAAAAAAAAGAAATTTTTTGAATTAAATTTTGTTTTGTTTTTGCCGATCACAATCAAAAGTTTCGACACGGGGGTTTAAAATGGACTCGGTCGCGTTAGCGGAAACATCTTTTTTTATGCCTTAGCTTCCCCTCGGACCCCCGTGAGAGACTCCTATACCGCCCGGGGCGACCTATATACTGTGTTTCACTCTATTAGAAAGGCCGCGACGTTGGTCACGTACTCCGCACCGGCATGTGCGAACAGTCGGTCGCCAACCTTTCACCGCTAAGCCATTGGTCAATTTGCTTGCTCGTCTTGTTTAATTTGCCCGTTTAGAAGTTACAGCCTTGCTTGCCTGTACGTGTGTTGCGCGCGCATGTGTAGTTCATGGCAGGGTGACGTTCCAGAGGAGAGAAGGAGGAGGAGAAGGAGGAGGAGGAGGAGGGAGGAGAGAGGAGGAGGAGGAGGAAGGAGGAGAGGAGGAGGAGGAAGGAGGAGGACGCAAGGAGGAGGGAGGAGGAGGCCAACGGAGGAAAAGAAGAAAGCACAGAAGAAGAATGGAAGCAAGAAGAAGAAGTAAGAAGAAGAAGAAGAAGAAAAACGAAGAAAAAGAAGAAGAAGAAAAAGAAGAAAGAAGAAGAAGGAAGAAGAAGAAGAAGAAGGAGAAGAAGAGAAGGAGAGAGGAAGAGAGGAGACAGGAGAAAGCGAGACAAGGAGAGGAGAAGGAGAAAAGAAAGAAGCGAGAAAGAAGAAGAAGCCAAGAACGAAGAAGAAGGAAGGAAGCAAGACAGCCAGATCGGACGCAAGCAAGTAGGACAGACGAAGAAGTACAGACAGGAGGACGGAAGAAGGCTAAGTAGCAACGGGATAAGTACGACTCGCTGGCCACTGGATGCACAGAGCTGT
>NW_014577670.1:181911-188161 GCF_000485595.1 Priapulus caudatus
GCGTTTGCACCAGCCGCCGCCGCCGCCCGCCGCACGCATCGCTTGTCTAGAGCACGCCGACCAATAACACGTCAGTCGTCGGCAGACACGATGTCAAGAAGCAAACTATTCAGCATCTGGCAGCGTCGAGCGATAAAACGAATCCTCGCCGCAATACGCGAAAGTTTATTCGACCTGCTGCGGCCTAGACCGCATTAAAAACTCTCTCTCGTCTCGCTCTTATCTCGCTATTGATAAATATACACACACATAATATATATAATAATTAATATATATACTATTATTAATAAATAAATAAATAAATAAATAAATATATTATAATAATATATATATATATATATTAATAAATAAAAAATATATATATATATATATATATACATAATATATGTCGTGGTATATATAATCAGGAAGTAGCATCATCTGCCGCCGCCTCCCCCCTCCAAGCTCTCTCCTCCTCCTCCTCCTCCCTCCTTCCTCCTCCTCCTCCTCCTCCCCGCTCCCTCCTCCTCCTCCTCATCTCTCTCTCTCTCACGCAATCGTAAAAACTCAAAATAAAGACAGAGGGAGACGGACGAAAGCCGCCGCTGACGTTTATGCCATTTATTAATGCACGCATTACAACCGCGCATAACCGCGCTGTCTCACAGCCTGATCCTTTATAATCCCGTGTTGTGTTGTGCGTGGTGTGTGTGTGTGTGTGTGTGTGTTTGTTGCGGTGTGATGTGTGCTGTGTGGTGTGTGTGTGTTGTGCATGTGTGTGTGCGCTGTGTGTGTGTTCTGTGTGTGTATGTGTGTGGTGGTGTGCGTGCGTGCGTGCGTTGGTGTGTGGGTGTGTGTGTGCTCGTGTGTCGTGTGTGCGGTGCGCTGCGTGGTGGTGTGTGTGTGTGTGTGGTGTGTGTGCTTGTCGTGCCGGTGTGTGTGTGTGTGTGTGTGTGCTGTGTGTGTATAGTGCTGTGGTGCGTGGTGTGCCCGCTGTGTGTGGGTCGGGTGGTGTGTGTGTGCGCCGTTGTGTGTGTGTTGCGTGTGGTGTGCGTGTGTGTGTTGTGTGTGTTGTGTGTTGTTGTTTGTGTGTGTGTGTGTGTGCTGTGCTTGATGTGCTGGTGGCTGCGTGCGTGCGTGTGTTGTGTGATGTGTGTGTGCATGTGTGTTGTGTGTCGTGCGCGTGCCTGTGTGTGTGTGCTGTCTGTGTGTCGTGTGGTGTGTGTGGTGCGTGCGTGCCGTGTGTGTGTGTGTTGTGTCGTGTGTGTGTGTGTGTGTGTTGGCGCGTGTGTGTGTGCTGCGTGTGTTGTTGGCTCGTGTGTGTGTGTGTGTGTGTGGTGTCGTGTGTGTTTGTTGTGTGTGTGTGCTGTGCTGTGTGTGTGCCGTGTGTGTGTGTGTCGTGTGTGTGTGTGTGTGATGTGTCGCGCGCTGTGTGCTGTCGGTGTGGATGTGTGCTGTGTTGTGTGTGTGTGTGCTGTGCGTGCGTGCGTGTGTCGTGTGTGTGTGCTGTGTGTTGTTTGTGTGTGTGTGCGTGTGTGTGTGTGCGTTGTGTGCGTTGGGTGTGTCGTTCGTCGTGTGTGTGTGTGGCTGTGTTTGCCAATGTGTTGGTGTGTGTGTGGGTCTGTGTGTGTGCGTGTGTGGTGTGTGTGTGTGTGTGTGCTGTATGTTTGTGTGCCTGTGTTGTGTGTGTGGTGTGTGACGTGTTGTGTGTGTGTGTGTGTACTGTGCGTGTGTGCCTGTGTATGTGTGTGTGCGTGTGTGTGTGTGTGTGTGTGTCGTGTGTGTTTGTGTGTGTGTGGGGCTGTGTGTGTGTGTGTGTGTGTGTGTATGTGTGTATGTGCTGTGTGCTGTGCTGTGTGTGTGTGGTGTGCGTGTGTGTGTGTGTGTGTGTGCGTGTGTGTAGTGCTGGTGTTGCTATATGTGTGTGTGTGCGTGTGCGTGACTTGTGCTGTGTGTGTGTGTGGTGTGTGTGTTTGTCGGTGTGTGTGGGTGTGGCGTGTGTGTGTGCTGTTGTGTGTGTGTGTGCGTGCATGTGTGTATGTGTGTGTGTAGTGTGTGTGTGTGTCGTGTTCGTGGGTGGCTGTGCTGTGTGCTGTGATGTATATATGTGTTGTGTGTGTGTGTGTGTGTAGTATATGTGTAGTGCTGTCATGATTGTGTGTGTGTGTGTGGGTGTGTGTGTGGTTGTGTGCTGTGTGTATATTGTGTGTGTGTGTGTGCTGTGTGTGTGTGTGTCGTCGCTGTGTGTGTGTGTGCCTGTGGCTGTGTGTGTGTGTATGGCGCGGGTGTGCCTGGCCGCCACATGTACGCCGCCAACCTTCTCAGACCTACCATCTTTGGCCAGTGGTCTTTTATGTTATAGGGGCACTCGCCATCGGCTGCCCTTCTTAACTACATTAACTTACACGTGCATGCGGTATAGCGTGCGTGTGAGAGAGAGCCGCTAAATATCGTGAAATTATAGCGTCTATTAATTCTCATTTATTTCAGCCTAACGCCGCACGACCTTCCCTCAAAGTACAGACCCACGCTGCCTGCACAGCCCCCGCCTACATCTCACAGAACGACATATGGTGTCTTAGCTCAACTATTATGTTAGCGACGTCCTGAATTCGCAGTGTGAGGTTCGCCTGACCTTTTAAATTAAATTAAATTATTTTATTTTTATCTTATTTTTATTTTTTATTTTATTACATTTTAATTTTTTTACTTAGCCTATAAAACTAACTGCATTTCTTCAAAGTTATTCGAGCCCCACTCAGTCCTCACTGACTCCCTAATCTTGCAAAGACGAACAGCAGACACTTGAGGCCCATGGTCCGTAAAATTTCATCGAAAGAATTGAAGATTTACTCGGAGAATTATGCAATGACATAAATTCAGAAACGCGCCGAAACTCGAAGCAACAAAAATTTTTACGCGGAAAGCGGGCGCCACCTATACAGCCCGGAGAGTTGTAACTGCGTCGCTAATTCCGCGCCATTCGCTCGCGTTTCGTTTTTACAGCCGCATGCAAATGCATTGAAATCGGCGCTTTTACGCGGTCTTTCTGTTTAGTTAGGAGGGTCCTCTATTGGCGTTTCACCGTGCCAAGCGGACGCAATCACCATCTCGCATTGGCCCACCACACCGACACAGGAGTAAAGCAAGCGACGAACACGCATTCGCTGGCAGGCAGGCAGGCAGTCGACGCGATCCGCTACTGCAACCATTCCATCCTAGTTACGTAACTCACTCAGTAGAGAGTGATTCCCGCACACGCACGCACGCACGCACGGCACGCACGCAACGCACACACACACACACACACGCACGCGCGCGCGATTGCCATTAGCGACGCCCACAAGACGCCGTCATGATTGTGACGCCGAGTGTCTGAAATAGACATTCCCATCTCCTTCTTCTTCTTCTTCTTCTTCTTCTTCTTCTTCTTCTTCTTCTTCTTCTTCTTCTTCTTCTTCAACAACACAACTCCTTAACGATTTTTGATTCTTTAACGATCACAACAGTGTCATGTTGGAGTAGAAACCCTTTCAGTATAGCCAACAACAGCCAATATTTCTCGAATGGTTATTCTCCTGTCACGATATCAAATGTGTTTCTTCTCACAGAACGTGTTCTGAAACCCCGGACACGTTGTAGTGGCTCCACGATGTGTCAGCTATAACCCCGCGGCTCCCTGTTAGAAGATATTTCGATGAGGAAAACGAAGAAACTTGCATTCGCGTAACGAGAAATGTCATTTGTAATTCTTTTCCGCGCGCATTTCGCGTCTAGCCGCCAGCGCTGTGCGAGTTATTAAACAAGTCAGTTACAGGGACTCGTAAACAAGTCACTCTCCACCTTTTGCACGGGTATTGCTCTAATGCGGAGTAAACGTTTATTGACGAATGAATCGAATCCGTCACACGTTTTATTTATAGATGAAATCTATCTCTATGCGCAAGCTAAACAAATTCATGAAATTTCCAGCACCTAATTCTGTTACCACACAAACATATCCGTAAAAATTTTGCCTAAAACCTGGAGAGTAACCTTAGTCTGATATTCAGGTGCTCTCTGATGCACTTTCTGGTGGGTCCACCACGCCACCCTTCAGCCAGTGACGGGGCTTGTGCCTCCGTTATATGTAACGTCATAATATATTAGATTATGTAATATATATGCACGTGTGACCCGTTTGGACTTACACGTACTCGTCGCGCGTGTGAATGCCAGACAGAAAATGCCCGACAGCACGAGCGATGTGTCAGATTGTGTCACCGTAAGTGTCGTTGATTGGATGACGCTTCATTTATCCTCGTCTCATCATCCCTGCACTCGCTGCTTCCTATCATGATATACACGCTGCCCTAGCAACGTCCCTGAAGAAGCGCTGTCGTTATTCGATACGTCGTAATCAGTTATGCGCAGAATTACTCCGCAGGCGTGAATGTCACCTTTGATGGCTATAAGATAACGAGACATCGCACGCGACATGAAATCTGAATCCAGATTTCAGAGCGAGAGAGGGATGCACGTAATTACGACCTCGTCGTAGACTGACACCGCGACTCGTTGCTGAACGACCCTCGGCGCAGGCGCGGCCGACGCGTGGGGTCAGTCTAATCGACTGCGTGCGCAGTTGTTTATTCATTAAACGCTCTTTATGTACTGTACTGTATTAGCGAGTATTAGCGAGTAATCTCTCTCTAATTCAGTCAGGCTGCTCGTGTCACTCACTTGTTTTCCCGTGCTGCAAATGAAATAGCCGGTACTCGTACTATACATGTATGTGTGTGTGTGGCGGGCGCTGGGGGTAGAGGGTGGTGGTGGGGTGGCCAGCCTGCATTTTCTCACCTCGCTCTGCTACTCGGTCGCGCCGTGAAGCGTGTTGCGTTTCACCACCTGCCGCGCGCGTGATTTTTTTCCCTAGGTCAATGAAGAACATAGGGCTCTAGTGAGCGCTGCTATTGGTTGAGCTTGTTTCGTCGCTCAATGACGTCACAGTGTCGTAATATTCATAGCACATCCAAAATTCATAATTCTAATATACCTCAATACTGAGTCAATAGCCGAGCGAGTGCAGCACGCAATTGAAGGCTGAAAGGTCGGTGGATCGAATCCCATCCGTTTTTTAATTATTTTCCTGTTTTCTGTATTTTTCTATCTTTATCCGTTTAACAATTTTTTTCCAATTAACTCAAATATTTACATGATTTATTTACAACGATTTAATAACAACAATTAAAAATGAAAATTTTTATTTTTTTTTTCAAATAGGGTTTGGGTTAGGGTTAGGGTCACAATGCAGTGAATGCACCATAAAACAGGAGTTTGAGGCACGTGATTTGTATCAATTAATGGCAGCGCTCACTAGAGCCCTATGTCTCGATTGACCTAGGGAAAAAATCACACCTGCCGCGCATGCAGTCTCTCAACCTGCGCCCCTCCGGCCTTACATCATCACTGTGCCGAACTATGGCCAGTGTTTCTACACGGCCGGCTCGTGTATCTATAGGGGGCGCTAGGGGCGCTGTGTTTTGTCCCCATCCTTTCAGCTTCACCGTGTTCGACTTAGTAAATCACGATCTTCGTCCCTCTTCGACTGATTACAATCGTGCACGCACGCACGCACGCACGCACGCACGCACGCACGCACGCACGCACGCACGTACGCACGCACGCACACAGACAGGCACGCACACAGGCAGGCAGGCAGGCAGGCACGCACGCACCCAAGCACGGACGCACGCACGCACGCACCCAATCACGCACGCACGCACGCACGCGCGCGCGTGCACAGCGTTACTGTACGGCCGTCTGTCGCTTACCATCATCGCTTACATTCTACATTCACTCTATCCGTTCCTCCGCCGGGGGGGGGGTTCGCCGGAGGGTGGTGGTGGTGGTGGTGGCGGCGAGGTCACGTGCCCACATAATTTACGTGTGTTCGGAGGCGAGTGGTCGTCATTGTTTGCGTACAATGGCGGCACACGACAAAGCCCTGGCCACGCCGGCAGCAGCAGCAGCAGCAGCAGCTCCTATATATGTATGTATGTGTGCATGTATGTATAGAGGGCTGATGAATTGCACGTTGGCCACCTGTATTCTAATGCGCCCCGCCGTCCGCCACCGGCACGCGCACGCACGCACGAGCACGCACGCACACGCCGACGGGCGCGCGCGCACACACACACGCGCCGACAGAAACAAGCACGCACACACACACGCACGAGCACGCACACACGCACTAACGGGCGCGCGCGCACACACACACGCGCCGACAGAA
>NW_014577671.1:0-2449 GCF_000485595.1 Priapulus caudatus
CTGTTGTTCAGGAAAATCGTAAAGTTAATGTATTTAATGCTAAATAACACTTACACTATGGAATGTTACGTGAGTACTATAAACAGTTGACAGAAACACATCGCCAGATTAGGAATTACCGATAAACAGAACTTCATCACAAGGCCTGTGATTGATATGAATGAATTATCACAAAATTCAAATTCATACACATTTATGTAATCAACAGAATTTTAACTATATTATGAATATTATTGATCGCTAACCAATTATAAATAATATTTGTGAAAAATGAACGTTGGTCATTAATTTATTTGTCACAACAAGACAAGTTCTAACATGTTAACGTGAACGGGGGCGTGAGATTGTGGCAGCCATGTCAAACATTAAAAAAAAGAGAAAAATGCGCATGCATTTGTAATATATTGTTCGTTTTAGGCCCCATGATTATCTTATGATTAATTTTCTCATTGCAATTCTGCTTTAGATTATGTATTGTTTTATAATAATTTATCAAATTTTTGTTTTAGATAACACCTCACATTGTTGGGAGAAAGAAAAATTCACTATAAAAGAAAATTGCACAAGATGTTCTGTATTTGATGAGGTATATATTTCATAAATATTTCTGTTGCAATAAAAATGGGAATTTTAGTTCAAACTTCAAACAATCAATCATTAAATTGTGCTTAAAGAAAAAAATTGTGCTTGTAAGCATGAATGCATGCAGTATACACCACAAAGTGGCATAAAGTTTTGAAATGTGATGCGAAGTAACGAAATATTTGCATTCATAAACAATACCAGTAATCATATTATAATACATATGCTAGAAAGTTCCTAGTACAGATAAAATTGTTCACGTTGGCGTAAGTAATGTTGATAATGTGTGATATAAACAATCCCTACAATTTTAAATAAATTGAGATTGAATAATAAATTATTGTTTACTTATAAAAAGCATTGCTAATGGAACTAAAAATTGAGAATTGAGTCGAATTGAAAAGCATAGAGGGAGAGTGTTCAAACTTGCTGAGGAAATTCATGAAAGCAAGAGTTTAAATTTATGATTTTTTTTAATGTTAGCTAGACAACAGTGCATATATCCAAACATTATGTTACGAGATTATGATAATTTATAATGAGGGTTTCCCACATTAACAGTAACACAGTATCTGATCGTACAAAACCACCTTGCTGAATATTCATAATTTTTAGCTCATCTGACATAGTCAGATGCAGTTGTAGAATCGCATGATCGCCGTGCGTCCGTCGCTCAAACAGTTGGGCACAAAATTAATCCGTCGACGTACGGTCACGATATCGGGATCGTGGGTAATCAGAAAACGAGTTGGGATGTCGAATCTGGGGGTCAAAGGTCAAAGGTCAAGAGTGGTAAAAAGAAGGGACTACTTTCACTCCTTAACTTAAGTATAGGAGAAATGCAGAATTGCGGGCACAAATCTCAAACGCTCGACCTAGGCTCGGAAGTTAGGTGTATAGCATCAGGTAGAAAACCATGCACTGTGCAGAAATTGGAGTCACAGGTCAAAGGTCAATGGCAAGGGCAGATTTTACATTTTTGAGAATGGTCGGACAGAAGCGATAGAAAAATGTTTTTGTTCAGCGGTGACCTAGGCATTTTTATGGCATATTTGAAAGGACCAATGAAATTATTTCTGCTGACCATGCGAAAGTAGTGCAATAACTTTTGACCCTTCAAGAGAGTTAAACATGTATTATTGTTGAACTGTCTGTTTAGAAGAATTTGACTGCCGGTTTGCATAGTAGAATATATACATGCCTGAGTGTATGAGGCTACAATTTAACAGTAAATTCAAAGCTAAATTTGGTTAACAGAATGATTTATGCCTTAAATCGTAATTATTTCCTATGAGCATTCGTATGTCAGATAGTTACATGTGAACGTGATGCACTGCAGTGGCTACTGCAGTGGATGTGTTTGGTGTACTGTGGAGTTTTTGCCTGCGTTAATTGGTTACGCAGGTGCAGCTCTCTATTGCAGCCTGTAGACTCTGACGTGGTAAATGGATGAGGTGCTTACTATTCTGTCTTAAGCAGATTAGTTGTGCTACTACGGTATTACTGGAGCCTTCTCTTTAATCTGAAGACACTTAAACTACGCCATCTCGTGGCAATTTCATAATATCGCAACGAACATTCTTTTGGAAGGTTACCTGTACCATCCTGTGCAATTCCACTGTTTCGGCGTGTATGTGAACCATGAATTTGGCTAAACAGGGTTTTACTAAGAATCACACACTCACACAGAAGTCACGCGTAGACTTAATGAGGCGCTGTCGCTCTGCGCACTTGTTAGCTGTCATCTAACATAAGTCGAGCAGCTTGTAGGAATGCATATGATCCGTCGCGTCCGTGCGTCCGTCGTCAACAGTTGGGCACAAATCTATAACCGCTCGACGTACAGTCAAGAATATTCGGGAAGCTG
>NW_014577671.1:6494-9094 GCF_000485595.1 Priapulus caudatus
CCCTGTTTAATCTGTGAATTTTCTCCATCCAAAGTTAAAGTGGCCATTTTACCCCACTTTCCCCTACTAGTCTACTAATATAATAATTGCTATACTAGTACTAGTACTAGTACTAGTAATAGTACTACTACTGGCTGCTAACTGCTACTTCTACTACTACTACTACTACTAGAACTACCGCTAAAATCTTCAGCTATCTTTGCAGCTTTTGAGTACTAATACTATTACTAGTACTAATAGTATTACAGCGTACAGTCAGGGTACAGTACAGCGTTCAGCGCATGCGCAACAATGCTCGGACGAATAGCGCCACCGAACTAGTGTCCGATGCTCGGACGAATATTCACGCAAGAGGTCGAAAGCTTGCTTCGTCGCTCGTTCAGGAGTGAGTGACGTCACGTCCATGCGGACTCAAACTCCATGCATTGACATTGTGACCCTAACCCTAACCCTAACTCTAAAATTAATTAAATTTTGTACAGTCGAAACTGTGACGTATCTCTGACGTATGTGAGCGACGAAACAAGCTTTCAACCTTTTGCAATATCCACGTCGATTGAATATTCTACTACTACTAGTACTACTACTAGTGCATACCTGTTTTTCAGTACAATGCCTGTTAACTCACACGATGTAATTAATACAGGATAGGCCTACTGTCAGGATCAACAAAGACTAATCTTTGGGAAAAGCATACGCACAAACCATAGATATAGAATAAAGATATTTTTATACTATAGTATATCTCTGCACAAACACAACATGTCATTTCTAAGACGCCATTTTCACGTTTATTATCTGGCCAATTACGTTAAAGATTGGTCAACCAAACAACCAACCAAAAACCTTGTTACTAGACGATCTGCAGCCGGATATCCGCGCGAAGCGCTCAAACGCCGCCTAGCGGCGCATTTTTGCAATTTCGCTGCCTTTTCCCAACGCCAGTATACTCCGGTCCTTCTAGGGTTAGGTTAAAGCGGCTTTTCGCTCTCATCGGCAGTTCTGCGCATTGCACGAGGGATCGCACTACCCAGTTAGGTAGAGACGGGCTAGAAAAGCTCCCAATTTGTTGTTCGCTACTAGGCGCGCTTTCTTTGCTGTAATAACGGAGTTTTTTGTTCACATTGTAACAATATATAGCGCTAATGCGTTGGCGTTGACTGGCTGAGCTTAGAGGATACGATATATAGGGGGCAACGAGGCTGTAAGGATACCATTGGCTTTCGGGTTCGCGTGTTGCTCGGCCGGCTATTTTAAACTTAGACTTTGGTACATTCCACACCTACGAATACTTCTATTACTACAAGTACATGTTACAATAATTACTAGTAATTAAGTACTGAATTTGCTAATAACAAAAAAACGTGCCATACGAGGTCGTCTCAACGTATTCCGATTCATCAAAATGATCTCGACATACACGCGCGTACTTGGAAGGCCTCCAGTTATTTTCGCCTCGTCTCACAGCTCTAATCACGCACGTCGCCGCTTGTTACATACAGGGAAAACATGTCCTCCCCTCTTCCCACAATGTGGTACACAACATTCGGTTGGCATTGTCACAGACTAACAGATAATATTAATAACAATATCGTTTGAAGAACACAACTCGGTAACTACAGTACAGTTTCCACTAACAGTTCAGTTTCAGTAACAGTTTCCACTAACCGTTCTAACTTTTACAACAGTTCAGCTGCTGCGAGTTGTTTAGAAACAACTCGCAGCAGCTGACATTGTTGCTTGGCACGCTCAGAGGCGTGTTCAGGAGAGCGAGCGCTCGATGCGAACGCTCGATGAACGAACGCAGCGCCTCCTGAACGACACACGAGCGCTCGCTGTGCGCTCGCTGTGCGCTTGCTTGATCAAAGATGGCGGCCCCCATGGAGGGTTACTCAGCAGATTTTAATCGCGAGAGAACAAGTACTGTTAAACGAATTAGCAGACGAAATTGATAAGAATTGAATTTAGAAGTAAATGAATGAATGAAAAGTGAAATAAAGTTGAAATAGATTGCAAATTGACGTCAGAAATGTTAGATTCGCATTCGCCAGATTTTCTGTCGCCATCTTGTAAACAACTCGCGCGCTGAGCGAACAGCTTTTCAAACTTGCGCGCAAACGCTCGCGAGCGCTCGCGAGCGCAGTGTCGTTCAGAAGGCGAGCGCTCGCGACCGCTCGCGAGCGTTCGGTCTCCTGAACACGCCTCAGGACTCACTTGCCTATCAGCGCCCTCTATATGCCTATGTGTTTGCCGGTTTCCCATTACACACATTACCTCACACATCCCTCTACATACATACATGAATACACATACACACATAGGCTATGAGCCAGACCCCCCAAATTGACCGGTCGGTACCATACAGATGGAGTAAGTCTATTGTGATTTTTAGCAAGATATATATCCCTAGATATGAAAAAAATGTGATAGCAGTGTATAACTCTCGGCCATCTCTGTGTTATCACTCGAAATAGTATTATACCCTTCTTCGCTTTGCCAAAATATGTGATATTTGGTAAAATTGAAATAAATATTGTTGAAGGACTACATAGTGCCAATAATTTGCCTACTGGATGCCAACTAATATAGTTAGCAATATA
>NW_014577671.1:9119-34629 GCF_000485595.1 Priapulus caudatus
GTGCAATCCACTTTAGGCACCTATATCACGAAGTATGCACAAGATTCTGTGTATCACCCCTGTGCACAGACTTATCCTTATCCAAGGATTGATGCACCAAATGTTTAAACTGCCCACATAGCCATGCTAAAAAGCGCCACCTATCGGACAAAAATACTCACTATATACACTAAAAATTATGTTGTCTATTTTATTTTTATTATATGATTTATTATTAAGTACCAATACACTATGTTTATTAAGTACCACGATTAATTACTAATTACACTGTTAATTACTAATTACACTTAATTAAGTACAATTAAATTATACTATTAATTACGAGCAGAGGAGAGGAACCATGATGTTAGAGAGAGAGAGGAAGCCGTGTGGTTAGAGGGGGAGAGAAGCCGTATGGATTATGGGAGAGAGAAGCCGTGATGGTTTTAGAGAGAGAGGCAAGCCGTTGGGATGGTTAGAGAGAGAGAGGAAGACCCTGAGGGTAAGAGGGAGAGGAAGCCCAATGGAGGGTTAGAGAAGAGAGAAGCCAGATTGTTAGAGGGAGAGAGGAAGCCGCCGATGGTCTTTAGAGAGAACAGGAACCATGAGGGTTAGAGGGAGAGAGGAAAGACCAACTGAGGTTAGAGAGAAAGAGGAAGCTGTGATGCTAGAGGGGAAGAACCGTGATGTTAAGTGAGAGAGGAAGCTGTAATGGTTTAGGAGTGAAGAGAGGAAGGGGGGGAAGCGCGCGACATGCCTGAGAGAGGAAGAAGGGAGAAGCCGTGATGTAGAAGAGAGAGAGAACCATGATGGTTGACGCGAGAGGGAACCACGAGGGTTAGAGGGGAAAGGAAGCCGTTGAGTGTTTAAGGGGAGAGGGAAGGCCTTGATTGCTTAGCAGGGAAAAGAGGAACATTGAGGGTATTAGAGAGGAGAGGAAGGGGGAGCCGTTTTGATGGCCTGGAGGGAGAGAGAAAGGGACCGTTATATACACTATTCTTCTGCATCCCACCCTCGGTGATACTTGCAAGGTATAAGGGCCCGTTAAACTGAACTTGTGTTTTAAGGAGACCGAATCGTGCATCATCTCGTGATGTACATATTCTGGGCATCACCTCGTGATACATGTCAGCGTATACGGTCGCGTAAACTGAACTTTGTTTTAAATAGGCCCAATCTGTGCCGATCATCTCTGATGTACACTATTCTGTGCATACATCTCGTATGTACACTATTCTCGCTGCTCATCTCGTGATGTACACTATTCTAGTGGCATCACTCGTGATGTACACTATTCTGTGCATCACCTCGTGATACTTGTCAGTTTATACGGTGCGTAAAACTGAACGCTTGTGTTTTTAAGAGGCCAATCTGTTGCATCATCTCGTGATGTACACTATTCTGGCATCACCTCGTGATACCTTGTCAGGGGGAGAGGAAGCCTGCATGGTTTAGAGGCGAGAGAGGAAGCCGTGATGGTTAGAGAGAGAGGAAGCCATGAGGCCCGTTAAGAGGGAGCAGAGGAAAGCCCCAATGATGGTTAGATGTCGAGAGAGGAAGCCGTGATGGTTAGGAGGGAGAGAGAGGGAAAGCCTATGAGGGTTAGAGAGAGAGCAGGAAGCATGACGGGTTAGAGGGAGAGAGGAAAGCCGTTGATGGTTAGAGGGAAGAGGAAGCGTCGATGGTTAGAAGGTGAGGAGCGAAGAAGCCTGCAGTTAAGGCGAGAGAGGAAGCCATGATGGTTAGAGGGAGAGAGAACCCGTGGGTCGTTAGAGGGAAGAGAGAAAGCCATCAGGGTTAGAGAGAGAGAGAGGAAGCCTTGATGGTTAAGAGGAAAAGAGGAAGCCGTTAATGGTTAGAGGCGAGACGAGGAAAGCCATGGATGCGTTAGGAGGGAGAGAGGAAGCCGGGGGCGTCTAGAGGGGGAGAGCAAGAAGCCATGAGGTTAGAGGGAGAGGAGGCAAAGCCATGAGGGTTAAGAGAGAGAGAAGAAGCCGTGCGATCCGTTAGATGAAGAGAGAAGCCATGATGGTTAGAGGGCAAGAGAAGCCGTGATGGTTAAGGAGGGAGAGAGGAAGGCGGGAGCCGTACATGGCCTGGAGGGAGCAGCGAGGAAGCAGGAGCCGTGATATACACTATTCTGTGCAGTCACCTCGTGATACTTTTCAGCATAACGTGCACGTATAACTGAACTTTGTCGTTTTAAAAAGGCACAATCTGTGCATCATCTCGGATGCTACACTATTCTGGTGCATCACTCGCTGATGTTACACTATTCTGTGCAGTCAACCTCCTGAGACTGTCAGGTATTACGCGTGCGTAAACTGAACGTTTTTGTGTTTTTAAAAGGCATCTCTGCATCATCTTCGTGATGACACTAATTCTGTGCATAATCTTCGGTAAAATGTACACCTATTCTGCTGCATCACCTCGTGATAACCTTGTCAGGGAGCGAGGAAGCCGTGATGGTTAGAGGGGAGAAGAGGAAGCCGTGATGGTTAGGGGAGAGAGAGGAAGCTGTGATGGTTAGAGAGAGAGAGGCAAGCCATGAGGGGATTAGAGGGAGAAGGAAGCCATGAGTGGTTAGAGAGGAGAGAGGAAGCCATGAGGGTTAGAGGCGAGAGAGGAAGCCGCCTGATGGCCTAGAGGGCAGAAGGAAGCGTGATGGTTTAGAGGGAGAGAGGAAGCCATGCAGGGTTTATAGGCCGAGAGATGAAGCCGTGATGCGGTAGCAGAAGAGAGCGAAGCCATGAGGGATTAGCAAGCGCAGAGAGGATGCCATGACGGTTAGGGAGACGAGAGAGAAGCTGTAATGTTAGAGGGACGAAGAGGAATGGCGGAAGGCCGCGACAGGCCGTAGAGAGGAAAGGCCAGAAGCCGTATGTTAGAGCGGAGAGAGCGAAGCCGTGATGGTTATACGGCGAGAGAGCCGAAGCCGTGATGCGTTAGAGGGAGAGAGAGGAAGCCATGAGGGTTAGAGGGAAAGAGCGAACCGTTATTGGTTAGAGGACGAGCGTGAGGAAGCCGTGCATGGTTATAGAACGCAGGCAGGGAACCGTGCATCGTTAGAGGGAAGAAGCAGGAAGCCCGCGATGGTTAGAGGATGAGAGGAAGGCCAGCAGGTTAGAGAGCAGAGGAGAGAGGAAGCAGGAGGGTTAGAGGAGAGGAGGAAGCCGCTGATGCGTTAGAGGGAGAAGAAGGAAAGCCATTGATGGTTAGAGGAGAGAGAAGGGGAAGCCGCGACATGCCTGAGAGAGGAAAGGGGCGAAGCCGCGACATGCCTGAGAGAGGACGAAGGCGAGAAGCCGTTGATGGTAGAAGAGAGGATGAGGCAAGCCATACACGCGCCTCCCCCTTCCTCTCTCCATCTAACCACCACGCTTCCTCTCTCCCTCTAACCCGCATGGCTTGCCTCTCGTCCCTCTTAACCATCACGCGCTTCCTCTCTCCCTCTAGACCCTCATGGCTTCCTCTCTCTCTCTCTAACCCTCATGGCTCCTCTCCTCCTCTAAAACTATCACGCGCTTTCTCTCTCCCTTTAACCAGCACGCGCTTTCCTCTCTCCTGACAGCGTATCACGCCAGGGTGATGCCACAGAATAGTGTAATCACGAGATGATGCACAGATTGCCTCTTTAACAAACACAAGTTCCCAGGTTTACGCCACCGCTATACCTGACAGAAGTATCACGAGGTGATGCACAGAATAGTGTACATTCGACCGGCAGATGCATGCACAGTAATAGTGGCGTACATCCACGGAGATGGATGCACAAGATTTGGCCTCTTAAGAAACACCAAGTTCAGTTTACGCACCGTTATACCTGACAAGCTATTCACCGAGATGATGCACAGAATAGTGTAACATCACGAGGATGATGCAGGCAGATTCGGCCTTTTAAAAACACTAAGTTCAGTTTACGCACCGTATGCCTGACAAAGTATCATTGAGGTGATGCCACAGAGAATAGTGTACATCACGAGGTTGATGCACAGAATAGCGTGTACATCACGAGGATGATGCACAGATTGCGCCTTTTAAAAAACACAAGTTCAGTTTACGCCACCTTATGCCTAACAAGTATCACGAGGTGATGCACAGAATAGATGTATATCACGAGATGCATGCACAGATTGGCCTCTTAAAAACACAGTTTCAGCTTTACGCCAAACCGTATACCTGACAAGTATCAGCCGAGATGATGCACAGCAATAGTCGTACATCACGAGATGATCAGAGATTGGCCTTTTAAAAACACAAGTTCAGTTTGACGCCCACCGTATGCCTGAGCAAGCTATCATGAGGTGCATGCCACAGAAATAGTGTGACAATCACGAGGTGATGCATCAGAATAGTTGTACATCACGAGATGAGGGCACAGACTTGGCCTTTTAAAAACACAAGTTCATTTACCACCTTAATGCCTGACAAGTGATCACGATCGTGATGCCACAGAATAGTGTATTCACGCGCTCCCCTTCCTCTCTCCTCTCAGCCATCACGGATCCCCTTTCTCTCTCCCTCTAACCATCCACGGCTTCCTTTCTCCCTATAACCATCACGGCTTCTCTCTTTCATCTAACCATCACGGCTTCTTCTCTCTCTCTAACCCTTCATGGCTTAAACCTCTCTCCCTCTAACCCTCATGGCCTTCTTCTACTCCCCCTCTAACCACCCACGGCTTCCTCTCTCCCTACTAACCATCATGGCTTCCCTCTCCTCTAACCATTAACGGCTTTACCTCTTTTTCTCTAACCATCACGGCTTCCTCTGCTCTCTCTCTAAACCCTCATGCTTTCTCTCTTCTTCCCTCTAACCAACACGGGTTCCTCTGCTCCTCTAACCATCATGTGCTTCCTCTCTCCCCTACCCTCGTGCGCCTTCTTCGCCTCTCCTCTAACCATCACGCTACCTCTCTCCCTCCTAGACCAATCACGGCTCTCCTCTCTACCTCAACCCTGATGGGCTTGCCTCTCTCTTCTAACCCTCATTGGCTTCCTCTCATCATCCCTCTAACCATCACGGCTTCCTCTCTCCTCTAACCATCACGGCTTCCTCTCTCCTGACAAGCGTATCACGAGGTGATGCACAGAATAGTGCTACATCACGAGATGGATGCCACAGTAATAGTGTACATTCACGGAAGATGATGCAGACGCATTGGCCTTTTAAAAACACTAAGGGTTCAGTTTACGCACCGTATTACCTGACAAGTATCACGAGGTGATGCACAGAATAGTGTACATCACGAGGTGATGACAGAATCGTGTACATCACGATGATGCCACAGATATTGGCCTTTTTTAAAAACACAAGTTCAAGTTGTACGCACCTTAGCCTGACAAGTATTCACGAGGTGGATGCACAGAATAGTGCTAATATCACGGCTCCCCTTCCTCTCTCCTTCCAGCCCATCACGGCCTCCCCCTTCCTCCTCTCCCTCATAACCATCACGGCTTCCTCTCTCCCTCTAACCCTCGTGGCTCCTCATCTCCTCTAACCCATCACGGCTTCCTCTCTCCCTTCTACCCTCATGGTTCCTCTCTCTCTCTAAACCTCATGCGCTTTCTCTCTTCTCCCCTCTAACCAACAACGGCTTGCCTCTCTACCTCTATAAACCATCAGGGTTCTTCTCATCCTCTAACCATCACCGCTTCCTCTCTCTCTATACTAGCACGGCTTCCTCTCTCCCTCTAACATCACAGCTTCCTTCTTCCTCTAACCATCATGGCTTCCTCACTCCCTCTAACCCATCATGCTTCCTCCCCCTCTAACCATCATGGCCTTCCTCATCTCCCTCTAATCATACGCTTCCTCTCTCCCTCAAATCATTACGGCTTCCTCTCTCCATCTAACCATCATGGCTTCCTCTCTCCCTCTAACATCAAAGGCTTCCTCTCTCCTGACAAGGATCACGAGTGATGCACAGAATGGTGTAACATCACGAGATGATGGCAGAGCATTGGCCTATTTAAAAACACAAGTTCAGTCTTACGCACTTATGCCTGACAAGTATCACCGAGCGGCGAGCACTGTGATGCCACAGAATAGTGTACATCACGAGGTGATGCCACAGAATAGTGTAATCACGAGATGATGCATCAGATTGGCCTTTTTAAAAACACGAAGTTCAGTTTACGCACCTTATGCCTGACAGTGATCACGAGCCGGTGCATGCACAGAATAGTGTATTATCACGGCTCCCCTTCTTCTCTCCTTCCAGCCATCACGGCCCCTCTCTCTCCCTCTAACCATCACGGCCTTCTCTCTTTCCTCTAAGCCCTCATGGCTTCCTCTCTCCCTCTAACCAATCACGGGCTTCCTCTCTCCCTCTAATCCTCATGGCTTCCTCTCTCTCTCTCTTAACAACTATGCGTCCTCCTCTCCCTCCTAACATCACGCCATTCCTCTCTCCTCTAACCCTCATGGTTTCCCTCTCTCTCTCTAACCCTCATGGCTTTCTCTCTCTCCCTCTAACCAAGCACGCGCTTGCCTCTCTACCTCTAACCATTCATGGCTTCTTCTCTCCCTCTAACCAATCACGGCCTTCTCTCTCTCTATAACATCACGGGCTTCCTCTCTCCTCTAACGATAACAGCAAACCTCATCTCTCCCTCTAACCATCACGGCTTACCTCTCTCCATCTAACCATCATGGCTTCCTCCTCCCTCTAACCATCCAATGGCTTTCCTCTCTCCCTCTAATCATTATACCGCTTCTCTCTCCCTTCTATCTTCGTTTTGTTATAGAACATTTGTGGGGATTATTTGTCAAACCTTTGATATAATGACCAAAAATATGTTAACTTTAGTGAAAAAGTGGCAGAAATCGCTTTGACTTCAAAATTTCACATTGCACGTTTCTGTCAATAATTCACAAATGAAAACTCCCAGAGTAACATATGGCCCATCAAAACCTTCACAAGGATCCACTGCATTGGAATATATCATTACTTTGTAATATGGTGGTTGTTTGTGGCACATATCTTGGCAAAGTTCAACCATACCCCCTAATTTTGATATTTGGGAACAAAACTTAGATTTTGAACATTTTAGGTTTTAGGTTTAATTTTTGGTATTAGCTAGTATCCCATGGTAGGTATGTAACATCAGGTACATTATATTTCACAATACATGCAAAATTGCTCCACACTATAGGTTTATCATAATTATGTTATCATTAAATGATCTCCCGATTAAATACGCCTTGTTATATTATACATTGTTATTACCCAGTCAATTTTTAACACGCCTTGTTATATTATACATTGTTATTACCAGTTAATTTTTAACACAATTGACACAGATTACAGGCATTGAAATTAAACACATACTAACTAATGCTTACGTCTGAAAAAACATCACGAAAGTGTCCTTTTAGATGCGCAGCATATTTTGCTCAGAATCCATATTATTGCTCCTCGTCAGCTGAATCATCTTCGTCGAGGCTGTCGTTGTCTGACCCGTCAGACAATGGCTGATTGTCGCAGACAGCAAGTTTACACATGTCTGTACATTTCAGTCCACTGGCAATGCATGCACAATTTGGTAGCTTGCAGCTCCTGGAACAATTACAGGCCAACAAATCCAGAAGAGCCTGAGGTGCTGGCTGTCCACTCATCCAGTCCACAGCCAGAGTTGTTTCATCCTGATCATCCCATTTCCATCCCTTTCCAACTGGGCTGGGGGTCATTGGGTGCCTTTGAAGGCTTCGTTTCCAAATCGCTGCCTGGTAATTGCCTGTATGGGTTATCGGAAGCAGTCATTGCATGGAGGCAATTGGTGGCTCTCAATCTCCCCCTTCTTCGCACAGAATAGATGGTATCGAAGGCTATTAAGTTCCTTTGTACCAGACCTGGATGCATATAGGAGGCATGTGATATTCTCCAGCTTATCCATAAGCTCATCGGCCACATTCCATTCTTGTCCCAACTCGGCGAACGTTTCTTGGACCTCTTTGCTAGACCTAAGCATTTTAAGCGCTCCTAGTTTGCCTTTGCCTGCAAATGTGCTGACAGTGTTGCAACCTGTGTAAGCATGCATCCCTATAAGTCCATGACAAACATCTGCGCCCACTGAAGCTGCAATTTTGGTAATGTCAATGATTCGTTTCCGTTCTTTGGTGCCACATTTCTGGAACAACGTTGATTGAATTTGAGTATGAAATGCCAACGCCATGATAAATACGTGGGTGTCATCGGAGCTGATTACAACTGCTGGATATCCAGTCTGTGCAGCATGAGCAGCGTGAAGTAAGAGTCGACCATCTGCTTCCTCGTGTGTACTTTGAAGCTCAACCACCTCCTGGTGTCCTTCCGTGGTGATTTTGTGTCTTCAGTTGTTACAAATAAGACCTTTGCATTCAGATTCTTTTGTAATCTGGTTTCCTCCATTCGCTCACCAGAAATGAAATGAGGCTAGACTTATTCCCAACATGGGCCAAGAAGCTTCTCCATTGCCTTACAATTTGCGATGCTGTGATGTTCTGAAGCTTCAGGCCAAGTTCCTCTCCTCTGGCGAGCCTTTCACAGTTCTTGATGGATGTATCTTTGTAGGTGTCGAAGACGATGTCGATCCTGTCACTAGTGCTGCCATCATTCAGTGCCATGGACAAAACAAACTGGGCAATTTCCTCAAAGTTGACTTGATCCCCTTTCACCTTCTGGATTATGCTCATTCCATCTATTATGGTTGCAGAATGATCAGGAAGTTTGTCAGCTGGGGCATTCTTTTGTAGATAACTAGCAAGAGCAGCCTGTGTTTTTACAGTGAAGACCTTCTGGGGTTGCCAGTGCCCATGGTAATAGACCAAGAGGATGGGATAGTACATCAGCCATTTGCAGATTTCGTCCCTGTCATCACAATGATGCGACCAAACAATGCTCTGTCACCTTGAAGAATCACCGGACACGGATCTGCCACTCATCTGGAGTTTTTTCTTCTTGCATAAATTGCTGATGGTCTTCAGTTTGTTCATTTTCATTGGAACATGAAAGCGTTTGGTTGGTGGGTCCGTCTCGAGTCTCTCAGCTTTGAAGTCGGTGTAGCATTGAACTCCAATGTCTCTGGCATTCTTCAAATCCGAGCAGATATCTTTGGGGGCTTTTTTTGCTGTCGAGATACTGATAAGTTCGTGGGCTTCTTCAAATGGATTTACCCAGCTCTTCACCAGATGTACGATTGTCGAAACAGCATCCTCATCTTTCCTCACACGCGTCTTGTGCAGGTCAGCATGTGGAACATTTGATCCATCTTCATGTACCATTTCCCTCATCTGACCAAGAAAGGCCCTCCTGTGTTCTGCAGTAATGTAATAGCACTTGACTGCTCCTGATTTCAGACTAAACCTTGTTGTGCCTCCTGGAGTCTGTGTGTCCTTGTTCACAGTGACTTCAGTCGTTTGGTTAACGGGAATGCGTCCAAATGTATTGTGACAGGATAGTTGAACAGAGAACAAACCACTCAAGAAAGCCTGGTACACAGCTGGATGATTGGCTGCCAGATTGGTCATCTCAGCATAATACGCTGGTAGGTATCGTGCATAGTTAAATCTGTCGTATGCAAAACACCAGGGGATCATGTTGTGGATAGCAAAGAGATGCAAGACCCAATTTCCTTCTTGAGCAGCACGCAGCAGGGCAAGCAAGACGTTTTCAACTATGTCCACATAAGACATCCAAAAGGCTGAGAGTTCTCCGTTTTCATGGCGAAGATAGTCTAAGAATTCGTTCCAGGTGGTGACTAACTCCGTGTATTTGGGGTTTGCCAGAAGACTGTCAAATTTCTGTTGTCACAAATGTTCGACCAAATCACTCACTTCTTCTGACACAGACGTTATGTTGTGCTTTTCTTCTGGTTTGTTTTTCTCAACCCATGGAATGAATGCCTTCCATGCTAGTCTCATGAATGCTTCATACACAAACTTGTGCACATACACTGCTCGGTTGTACATCTTCCCAGAAAACACACTGGCAAGTGAGCCATTCTTGTGAAATATTGACAGAAACGTGCAATGTGAATTTTGAAGTCAAAGCGATTTCGGCCACTTTTTCACTAAATTTAACATATTTTTAGTCATTATATCAAAAGCATGTATTGTGAAATATAATGTACCTGATATTACATACCTACCATGGGATACTAGCTAATACCAAAAAATTAAACCTAAAACCTAAAATTTTCAAAATCTATGTTTTGTTCGCAACTATCAAAATTAGGGGGTATGGTTGAACTTTGCCAAGATATGTGCCACAAACAACCACCATATTACAAAGTTATATTCCAATGCAGTTGGTCCTTGTGAAGTTTTTGATGGTAATATGTTACTCTGAGTTTTCATTTGTGAATTATGACAGAAACGTGCAATGTGAATTTTGAAGTCAAAGCGATTTCGGCCACTTTTTCACTAAATTTAACATATTTTTAGTCATTATATCAAAACTTTGACAAATAACCCCCACAAATGTTCTATATTTATATTACTATATTAGTTGGCATCCAGTATGACAATGATTGGCACTCTGTGGTCCTTAAAAAAATTTATTCCAATTTTACCAAATAACACAATTTTTGCGAAGCAAAGAAGGGTATAATACTATTTCGGGTGATACACAAGAGATGGCCGAGAGTTATACACTGTATCACATTTTTTTCATATCTAGGGACATATATCTTGCTAAAAATCACAATGAGCCTTACTCCATCTGTATGGTACCGACCAACCCCTTGGCTCATAGCTAAGATGTTTTATCGCCAGGGTGAGAGGAAATACCAGATTTTGCATTAAAGATATTGTCAATGAAATCTTGTAAAACAAACCAGATGAGTGTGACGCACAGACTGTTATCTGCATGTTTAGTAACATAATATGCTATATAATTGCCAAAAACCTACCTAATTTGCATATTTTTTTTTTTTATATCAAAACCCCTGCCTTATTCATTACATACAAAAATGAGCAAAATCCGTTGAACCTGAACTGACTAATGGCAATTCCCATTTTTGCCAAAAAATTGCTGTGGCTCGAAGTACGTCGACTGGCGTGCTCAAATAGGACGTTCAATATGGGAGCATAGCAGTAACAACTATACCAATTTCAACACATGTGGGTACACGGTTCCTGAGTTATCGTTGACCGTAGCCAAATGTTGACGGAATGACGGACGGACGAATGTACGACGACCCATGGCAATAGCTCATCTTGACGATGTCAAAGTGAGCTAAAAATCATGTCCACTTTTTCACAAAATGTAAGTGATTCTGTTAATTTACTTTTATGGTTAAATTGCTGCATTATACTTCCAATTTTGCTTTTCTGTTCGATGTGAACAAGCACGCGTGACTCATACGTGTATAGCCCATAGCAAGCATTTAATGTCGTGATCAATAAATCAGCACAGATTTTTTAGATTTTTAACTAGTTGAAAAACAATCTTATCAGGTGAGAATTTGAGGATACATTTAGTGCCATTAGTCCTTACTTTTCATGTAAAAAAAATTGCAACAAATTTTTTACAAATATACACCATAAAAAACTCGCGACGTAGTCAATTTAACACCTGCTCACCAAGATGAAGCTGTTCCTCCTCGGTACAGATGGGAAGTCCCCTCTCCCCACGCCGCTGTCCACCTGCGCGAAACACACATCTGCAACGGCGTGGGGCTCATCAAAAACACTGCTGGGGACGTGCGTCCAGCGTTACATACCGTTCATTAAAATTATTTGATAACCTGAAATGTCGAAAAACGGCGTCAAATTAGAGCATATAAAAGTCTAGGCACACAAAAGTGAGAACTTTAGGACCAAGCCTATTTCAGCACCCCAGATTAGCTTAGCACATATGCAAAAACATACTTGTGGGGTGCCAAACTATCATTGGTCAATCTGGAAATTCGTACATCAATAATGCAGCATTTACACTGCCAGGGCAATAGTATTACTAATACTATTACTATTAGCTATAATAGTTAATACTAATACTAATGCTGATAGGGTCTATGTCCCCCAGGGTACTGCCGGAACGTACCCTGGGTACGGTCCGGTATACCGGAACGTACCCTGGTAACTATCTAGCTGATATGGTTAGGGTTAGGTAAGAAGTTAGGGTTAGGGTTAGGCGACTAGGCGACTCCTGATGTTAGTGGAGTAGGCGAGTACGGCCGGTATATTAGATAAGTAGTATTAGTACCAGGGTACGTTCGGCTACCCTGGGGACATAGACCCTATCAGCAATACTAATAGTATTAGTAATAGTACTAATACTAATAGTAATACTAATAGCATATATAGCCTAACAAATTCATGGACAGTAATTTCACTTCTATGCTATGCATAGTAATGCTCAAGGGTCGTTGTATAAAGGTACTACAGATATTACCGAGGTAATATATGTATACACAAAGTGTACCAGACTTGTACTACAGAAGTGTACCCTAACCCTAACCTAACTCTAACCTAACCCTAACCCTAAACATACTCATATAAAAATATAAAATAATACTACACAACCTAAAACTACCTCGGGTACAATATCTGTAGTACCTGTTACGACAACGACCCTTCGTGCCATAGTAATGAGACCTATTGTCATTGACTATTGTAGTGTAATCAAGTTGGAACTGAGTTAGTATTAGTATTAGTAACGTAATAATAGTACCATTTACTACTAGTACTATTACTATTAATATTATGACTCACAGCGTGACTACCGGTACGCATCTCTGGATAATGTGATTTCGTAATGCTATGAGTAATGGCTTTACTTTTAGTACCTTTACCATTTATTTTCGTTAAATAGATCGTTTGTAATACTCAAAGGAGTGCTACGACATCAGTAAAATATTAGTCATTAGTAGTGCGTGGACATTGTAGATCATGTATACGTACGAAAATTGTGATATCGATTTCATCCTCTGGTGCTCTGGCTAGTTTTGTTAACGACGCACACAACAACGAACGAAGGAGAAAGACGACCTCCTGAAAAATATTGTATTCGGCGACTATTCGCTGTTCGCTAATGACATCATAAGACGTCATCTTGTTTTCTAAACTTGCGAAATGCCGGAATGATATCACTTGTAAATATGCTGACTTTTCATACTTCAAAATATAATACCAAATGTGTTAGTCATCCTATGTTATCACTATGACATATTTTAATAACCAAAAAATTTTAGCAGTGTTTTATAAGATATGAAGTTAGGCGTTACAAACTAAATGCGTGTAAGCCAGGGCTCTTTTTTTCGACCATTTCTGAGCTTCGCCACACCAGGCTGTATATATACAGAAGTCACGTGGTAAGTGACGCAATAGATATTCGCGGATCCGTCCGACTGGATCCTCTACGGAGTTCCTACGCAAAATTAATAAAAACCGTGAACCTAAAATAATGCCCGTCGATGTCAAGTAGTCAGTAAGTGATTGCAGTTAGGTTTGATAAGACTAAATGTTATTAAACATTCTTTATATAAATGTAATTGTAAAGACTAGTTGAGTTCAACAGCACAGTCTGTATGATAAACCGAGTTGGGAGTATCTACGTCGTAAACAATCATGGCCGACGTAAAGCTACGCTTGGTCCGAGATTCCTCTGACCAATGCCCACCCCAGCTACTCTATAACTAGCTATAGTACTATAGCCCGCGTACAGTTGCCACCGCCAGTGGCAACTGTACGCGAGCTATAGTACTAGAGCTACGCTATAACTAGTATAACTATAAGTATAACTAAGTAGTAAGTACTATTCACAGTCTATTGCCATGGCCATGGGGAATGGGGTCAAAGTCGATGCTATGCCTATTGTGAAATAAGTCGACCGCGTCATTTATCTACTAAATGATTGATTTCTTTAGATATGACTTATTACAACCTAAACTATATGAGGTTCCAAATCTACAACATGTGCAACAACTACTGAACTAGTAGTAGTAGTAGTAAACGCCATTATAATTAAATAATATTTTTATATATATATTAATTATATGATAGATATTTGTAGTAATATTTATTTAAATGTAGTAGTTTGTTGTTAAGTTGTCTGTGCTACTCTCGCAGGACTTCTATAGTCAATTTCCACCGTTCACTAGCACGTTCTCCCCGCAGGTTGAGTACGAAACAACGGTACATAACACTGGATACAGGTCCCCTGCAGTGCTTTTGATGAACCCCACGCCGTTGCGAATGTGTTTTTAACGCAGGTGGGCAGCGGCGTGGGGAAATGGGATTTCCCATCTGTACCGAGCAAGATCAGCCTGATTGTGAGTTTGTGCTGCAGTTTGCTACGTTCCGCACCATTATCCCCGACACGATTTCTCACTCGTTGTTAAGCCGAATGCGTCACTTTCGATAATCTTGCTACCACACATTTCTCATTGTGTCGTATCAACAAGGACATCTGCATGCTCCCACTCCGTCTCTCTACACATGCTTTCGGTTCTCCACTTGACATCATTTTCCCTGGTGTACCGTATTGCCCACTCTGAATTTAGTGTTATTGTTGGTGGTGGAGAGTTGGAGTTTGGCTCACTCTCCAGCCTGAGATTGTAGTCACAATGTAAAGACTATTGTAATCTATAATGGAGGTACACCGTCCTCGCACTTTGAAAGCCAATGAATCAACAGTGGTGCGGAGTTACACTGGGGGGGGGGGCACTTATTGTTGAAACTCTTGAATTACTGAGTCCAAGATATAGGATTCTTCTTATGACTGAGATTTATTTGGTGATACACACTGTACAAGTAACGCACACGTAGTCTAATGCACAAGTTTCGAAAAGATAAAGTGCAGCGAGAGCATGCTGCTTATATAATATGCTCACAGAAAATTCTAGAACTTTTAACGTTACGTCATTTCCTACTTATACGCTAGTTAGATAATGTACCGCTCTGATGCAGGGCGGCACCACCGTCCAATTGCTACTAGAAATTGCTTCATCTTATAAACAAACATGTACAGTCATTATGAATCTGTGTTTACACTAACAAGAAGATACAAGAAGAGTGTAATATTTCAACACTTATGTGGGGGTCGACTAGAAAGCCTAGTGCTACTTTGACCCTCACAGCACTCATTTGTTAGTAAGTTCACTATTCTTTTTTATTTATACTCACGTTATACCTATCATACACTTGCTGTATTGTAACTAGGTTAAATGTGCTAAATAAAGAATCTGAATCTGAGTCGTGAGCGCGTTGCGGTTGTCGTCGTTGCAGGGTGATGAGACGTGTAAGGATCCGGTGCCGCTGCACTTTGCTGTGCAGCTCACCGACTCCGTCCTCGTCAAGTGGAGCACATTCCTCTGGCGAGACAGGCTCTACATCAAGATCCCTGACGGACTTCTTCCCGAGGGATCTAAGGAGAGGTTAGTGTGGTCCCCGTCTCTCGTTCGGCGCGGACACAAACCAATCGCGGAGACGTCTACTTGCATGCAATCTGTCATAGAAGGAAGTGCTGAGAGAAATCTGTCGTCAAAATCCTTGATATTTAAAGCGTTGATGAGAAAGTAGTCTTATTTCATGTTGTGTTTTGTTTGTATTTTTTGATAGTTTTGTTTCCATTCTTGAATACGCGGAAGAGACTCTGGAATGCTCCGAGGTCCTAATCTACTTCGATAAGAACAGAAGTGATAGAGGTTAGTAACTGCATGTCTTGCCTTTGAATAAGAAACATGAGGCCATGCTTTAAAGGTTTGGCTTTTCCTAACCCAAATGACCATGCAAAATCGTAAATGTGAGAATTTTGTCACTCATTCTGTTATTGAATGCCATCTCATTTTTCATGGGCATTTATTTGAAGATCGTTGAATGGAGGAGTTTTCTTCTGTGCAAACTTATCCAGATCTGTAATGCTTAGTCAGTCTACTGCAACCACAAAATACATTACCTGGGGCACTAAACTTTCAGTTTCAGTTCAGGGATCCATGAACGACAGCATGGTTTTGGTTTTCTCTCTCTATAATTCGATGTAGCATATAAGAGAAGTGATGATAAGATTCGAATTGAGGGCGAACAATAGAAGCGAAGGGCCAATTAGTTTCATTTTCACATCTTGCGAACACTACCTTACATTCCCGTTCTCTGTCCTTTCAGCCTCCCTCATCAGAACGTTCATGTTTCTCGGCTTCTCGGCGGCACCACCTGGCAGCCGGCCGATCAGAAACGGGAAGGTTGGCAACAACACGATATTGATGGTGTACACGGTGGAGTAAATCCCATTTCCCCACTGGCATCCGTGTTAAGGGTATAGCGTTCGCATGCTGCAGTGCACTCCTTGGAAGCAAAGCACGGAGTAAGCGGTTGGAAGCTGCGCTGTCGTTCGACGAACGCGGCGTTTGTTTAGTCGAAGGTTAATGCTTCGATGCGTTGACCGGTAGAGTCGCCCTCGTGGTTTTTGGATCGTGCTATTTCATGCCAGCTAGAGCGGCAACTTGACGGAGTTGTCGTTTCGGACATTCGAGGGGTTTGCGGTGCATCGTTGAGTGTGACGGGGTGGATGGTATGATGTGTGTATGTGTGAGCGAGTGAGAGACGGAGAGAGCACGTTCAGCCTGTACCACAGCCACTGCAGTTTGTGTACATTGGTTCCCTAAACCAGGTTCGACAGAGGTCAAGTCAAAGGGGCTGTGAGAAGAATTAGGCATCGCCTATCAAAAGCACAAGTGTTAAGAATTCATCACAATGCAGCCGCTCACATATGAAGCAGGCTACGAAATTCATTTGCACAAATATGTCAATGTCACGTGCATTGTTGGTTGAGTGTCATTCATTATTTTGTCTGGTATGGCGACTGCTAATTCTGCCCGTCATGGCCGTGGTTAAACCATATACTGATATTTTGTACCCCTGACAAAAAAACTCCATGGTAAATATCCTGATTTGTAACTGTAAATTTTCAGTCGTAAATCTAGAAAGTTGAAACCCTTGATAAACTGTTGCCATGACAACCTGCGACTCGCACTCTGTCGACCCTGAGCCCACAAGTGCGTTAGAATGACGCGTTAAAAATATTTTTAAAAAAAATAAAAAAAATATGTAAAATGAACTCGAAACGATGACAAAAATTACTATACTATTATATAACTACAAAGGTTAGTACTAATTTTTTTTCTAATTATCTTGAAATCGTGTGCAAATTGTCTGACTTGTCTTGCATATTTATAATTTCTCTTAAGGATCACAACTTTTAACTGTATTTTATTACTTGTAGATTATTATCATTCAGCTAATTGTGAAATAAAGCTTTCGGAAGAAATTACGCGAGTACGTGTTCTTTTTGTCAATGTATACATTGATAACAGGTGACTGCACTGAGTAGCTATTTCTCTCTTTCTTACTATTGTTTGTAATCTTTCTCTTTTGGTTTGTGAAATTATGTTTAACTGTACAGAGGCAGTGGCTGTGTCCGGTGTTCTTAATAATGAAAGAGCATATAGTGATAATGTTTCGTATTGGGGAATGGTAGTTTAAAAAAAGTTATCGATTAGTAGAATAAATAATATGGCAATGACATAATAGGAACTTTCGAGCACTTGCTACAGCTTGCTGTGTAACAGTAACAATAAGTGTACAGAGAACGTAGCTGTTTCATTGATATGTAAAGAGCAGTGCCTATGTCATCTTTTGACCACTAGAGTGATTTCTTGACTCAGGAAATGAGCATGTCTAAAAACGTACAAAATCGTCGTTATCAAATTTTACACGCAGTTCAGGAAAAGATATATTTCTAAGCTTTTCACCCATCTGAAATTTAACATGCCACTGCTGTGCGACAGACAGGACTAGTGTTGCTTGGTGATCTATGGTGTGAAACTACTACGGGTTTGAACGTGGCTTGCTGATATCTGATAGATTCCCTCCACTGGTCATGTTGATGCCATAGCTTTGTAAGATCGAGCAATAAAACTATGAGATTAGCAGTAGTAAGAGAGATTAAAGTAATAAGAGAGATTGAATGCTTTGTCAAAGCAGGAATTCGGGGTCACATCATGAAACTATTAAATCATTACTGCCACTTGTGATAAAAGCTATAATCTATAGGATTAAAATTTCCACCAACATATCTTGAGCTGCTGGCAGTGTAGACTGGTGCAACCCCTCTATAAACGTATAATAAATTGGACAAGGTGAACGAGGTTCAGCTTTGGACCAGTCTAGATGCTAGTGATCTCACTAGTTTGATCAAAACTGAGTTAGTTATCACAAGGATGCAACGTTTGTTAACTGAAACACAAATACTGGCATGTTGTACCACTGAAAACAGCTGTGCAATTGTCCGAAACTTGTATTTTTCGAAAGGCAAATGAGTTTTTTACAGTTTACTATATTCGTTGTTATAGTATGTGTATGATAAAATAAAAAAATACTATGCAAAGAAAGTAAGTTTCTCGCCGTGTCGTGTCTGTAGGTGATTTAAACTGGCTGCGATTTCAATTTGTTGAAAGTGACAACAAATTTATTTTGAAACAAGATCATAACAACATAACACAATATTGGTCCTTTGTCACTGACAACCTGTGGCCCTTATTCTTCCTTCTCGAAGAGGCAATACTTGAATGATAGTAGCTACATACTACATACGTTGCTGCAGTTCACCGGAATGCAGTATCATCTCACGTAAACATGATAGCGATTATTTACAGCCCATCCCCCACATGCACTTTGCATTGCGCTAGCAGCCTGCCACCTAGGATAGCTGTGTGAGCGCACAGCGCCACCTAGAATAGTTGTGTGAGCGCCCAGCGCCACCTAAGAGCTTCCTTGTGGTGACGCGGCCCGTTTTAATTACTCGTCCTGATAAACTAAGTACATCACGTTCTGCTCCTCTTCTGGCATGCTGACCAGTGGCTCCATCTGCTGTGCGAGTTCGGGTTGCGATACGAGCAGCGGCAGGATGCTGTCAGCGGACAGCTGGAGGATGCTGTCAGCGGACAGCTGCAGGACCTGATTGGACGCGTGCCCCGTCAGCGCGAGACCACAGGGGTCGCCACCGTCCGTCGTCGCCGTCGCGTCCTCCCCGGCGCCCGAGCCGTCTGCCACCTGCTCGAGGAAGAAGATTGTTCCCGACGGCTCGCCGCCGCCGCCGAGTAGCGCCCCCTGCAGGGCGACGTCGGGACTCGAGTCGGTCTTCGCGGCGGCGGCCGGGTCGTCGTCGGCGGGTTCCGCCGGGTCAGCGCCCGTCGCCCGCAGCCACGCGCGCGGGATCGCTCGCGGCACGCGCGGAACCCGCTCCTCGCACCCCGCCGCCGCCAGGGGGCGCTCCGCCGGCACGTCGGCCGCTGCCGCCTTGAACGCCGGCGCCCTCTTCGCGCCCTTCTTGCGGTTCGTCGCGAGCTGCTTGCCCGACAGCTGGATGACGTTGCCCGCTTGCAGCGCCTTCTGGTCGCCCGTCTTGTCGTAGATTCCGGCGAGCGCGGCGACGTCGAGGACAGATAGGTGGTGCAGGCCGAGCGTGGCGAGGTGCGGGCGATGACTCGCGAGCAGGTGCGCACGGAACTCGATGCCGGAGTTGCTGCCGTAGCTGCAGAACCCGCACGGGTAGACGCTGCGGCCCGCGTGCTTGCCGGTCTTCGTGATGTGCTTGCGGATGTTCTCCTGGTTGTTGGCCGTGTAGGGGCAGTAGGGGCAGCGGTAGGGCCGCGCGCCCGTGTGCAGCCGCATGTGCCGCTTCAGGTGCGTCGTGTTGGTGCCCGCATACTCGCAGTGCTGGCATTTGAACGGTCGCTCGCCCGTGTGGCAGCGCGTGTGCTTCGTCAGCTGGTGCTGCGTGCGACCTAGAGTACAACAATGAGCGTTAAATAACACACGGTCTAAAGTCAAAACTCAGAATAAAGGTCGAGTCTGTTGAGCGTTAAATAACACACGGTCTAAAGTCAAAACTCAGAATAAAGGTCAAGTCTGATGAGCATTAAACAACACACGGGCTAAAGTCAAAACTCAGAATAAAGGTCGAGTCTAAGTAAAGTCACTAAGTGCAAGTAAGAATACACAACTTTTTGAATACAGAGCCCACCACCCACCACCCATCACCCATCACTAGTTGTGCAGTGGGGCTTGTACGTACCTGCATATCCACACCCATCACACAGAAATGGCCGCTCTCCTGCAAACAAACGAGCAGACATTAATAAATGGACATAAAATAAAAATAATGATAATAAATTAATAATATTAATAATAATAAATAGACATTAATACCAAATCAAAACATCTCATGTATCTATAGGACACGGGTGCCTTTGCCTAACACATCCACATGATACTGGTGGCCCCACTTCACCTTTCTACAGAAAACTAGTGCCCCTTGCCTCACCTATCCAGAGAGTACTAGTGTTCACTGCCTTATCTACATTCTTATTGCCACTCAAAAATACACCAAACGCTGACACCCCGTGCTTACCAGTGTAACATTAGAAACCCTATATACACACAACACGGGCAACCCCAACCCCCCGTATTAC
The DNA here is from genome assembly GCF_000485595.1 of Priapulus caudatus. Classification (NCBI taxonomy): domain Eukaryota; kingdom Metazoa; phylum Priapulida; class Priapulimorpha; order Priapulimorphida; family Priapulidae; genus Priapulus; species Priapulus caudatus. The sequence continues at coordinate 29,552 of NW_014577671.1, forward strand.
CCTTGAGACATTGGCACCCTTAAGCACATGCAACACTGACATGCCTGATTACCAGTGTAACATTGGAAACCCCAAACACCCACACACATACAACCCCCGGGAGACATTGCCACCCTTTTAAAGCACATGCAACATTGGCGCCCCCTGTCTTACCCGTGTAACATTGGAAACCCCAAACATACACACATAACCCCCGCATTACCTGTGATACATTGGCACCCTTAAACACACACACAACACTGACATCCCCTGTCTTACCCGTGTGACATTGGAAACCCCTAACAGTAACATCCACACAACACCGGCAACCCCCGTATTACCCGTGATACATTTGCACCCTGAAACACACGCAACACTGGCGCCCCCTTTCTTACCCGTGTGCACGCGCATGTGCTGCGTGAGCTCGCACGTGCTGCGGAACGCGCGTTCGCAGTCGTCGGCCGGGCAGCGCACGTTCTTGCCGCCGTACAGGCCGTGGATCTTCATGTGGTGCCGCATCACCGATCGCTCGTGGAAGCCTCGCCCGCACGAGTCGCAGCGGTGCGGCCGCGGCCGGTCCTTCTCGTGCACGTACATGTGCCGTCGCAGCGCGTTGGCGCGCGGGAACCTCGCCGCGCACACGCCGCATGCGTGGTCGCGCCGCTCGACGTGCGTGCGCGCGTGCGCCGCGAGCGTGCAGCGCTGCGCGAACGTCGCCCCGCACTCCTCCACCGCGCAGCTGTACGGACGCTCGCCCGTGTGCGTGCGCACGTGCGCCGGCAGCGAGCCCACGCGCACCTCCTTCCCGCACACCGGACACGGCTTCCTCGTTGTCGTCGACGACGACGACGACGACGGAGACCCCGCCCGCTTCTTCCCGTACGCGGGGCGTCTGTTCTCCGTGTTGGCGTGGAGCACGTCGTCCGATCGCATCGCCGCGGCGTCGACGTCGCGTTCAAACTTGAAGTGAATCTCGCTGGTGCCGACGATCTCTTCGCACGTCTCCGATTTTATTTTTGCCCCCAGCACGGCAACGTCGCCCCCGTCAGAATCATGCCCACTTGAGTTGGACGTCCTCCTGAAGGGGGCATCACTGTAGACATAGACGTCGTCATATCGTTTCGGCACGGCACGTCGTGTGGTTCGTCTGAGATTCGTCGTCTCGCCCGTCGTCACCTCCCCATTATTAATCTTCCCGTCTTCTCGCGAGGCAAGGCTTTTATGCTTTGGGGGTCTCCCCCTCCGCCTTTTCGGTGCAACCTCGACACCTTCGACGGTGGCGCCTTCGGCGGGTAAAATAGCGGCGACGCCCGCAGAAGTGACACTAGGCATCTCGTGTTTCTCGCGGTCATTATCCGTATTGTGAACAACGCCATCTGCGGTCGTCGGCTTCAACTGCGGATGGTCGGGGCCGACTTGGCGATTCTGTCTGGGCGGCGTCAGAGACAATCCGCCGAGGTCGTCCGGTTTGCACAACTCAAGCGACGAGAAAAACGTCTGTAGACTCGTGTTATCATCGCACTCCTCCCCCTGGTGGGCTGGCGGGTTGGAGAGCTCCCCCTGGTGGGCTGGCGGGTCGGAGAGCTCCCCCTGGTGGGCTGGCGGGTTACGGAGCTCCCCCTGGTGGGTTGGCATGTCACCGAGCTCCCCCTGGTGGTCTGGCACATCGCAGAGCTCCCTCTGGTGGTCTGGTGCATTGCAGAGCTCCTCCTGGTGGGCTGGCACATTGCAGAGCTCCCCCTGGTGGTCCGACTTGTCGCCTATGCCCAGCACGTGAGATGAAGCATCTACTGCCTTCTGCCTGTGGTCTGACTTGTTATCATCTCTCTCGCGAGCGGACTCGCTGACGACGTGCTCCGGCTGGGTTGACATGCACCCATCCTCCCCCTGGTGGGTCGATATAATACGAACGTCGAGCGTGGGTGCTGGCGGCAGGAGGATGTGCCTGGCGTACGCCTGCAGTACCGAGCACTCGCTGCGCCGGTGCGTCACGTAGTTGTCTATGCCGCTGATCGTCATCTGACAGCGCAGGCAGAAGTGCGTGTCGTCGTCGTCATCCTCGACGCCGATGGGAAGTGGCATGACCACGTCCATGCCCAAATCTTCCGCAGCTGAATTAAACCACGAAGACGGTGTATTTTATTGCGAGATCAGTCGCATTACATTCAGGGATTTGCCGATGCGCTACATCACTATTATTACACGTTGAATTCATTTGGTTCTCACAAGTTGTGTCAGTATTGTGTTTGTGCTTGTAAGTTGTGTTACTAAATAGTAAATAGTAACTTATACATCATAGGTTTTTGTGACCGCTGCCATATTGTCCATCATTACCGCCCTCTATCGACACCACCTAGAACTGAACGCTTTTTGTAGAACAGATACGTTTTTGTATCTGTAGATGTAGTAGATAATCTTTATTTTCATCGGTACATTTAAAACAGTAAACATGAGCTGGAAAGCTCTTTAACCAATATCTAACAAATGTATAAAAACAGTTATAACAACATATCATTTGATGAAAAAAATATACAAGTTTATGATACAGGTATGGGTATGATAAAATATAAAGCAAGGACATGTTACTGTTTGGGCTGTGGGCAATGTATATACTATATGATCAATAAAAATGCAATTGCAATTACATTTCATGTTGCTGTTGAATATAATTGCACAACACCTGAACCTACACATTGCACACATGCATTTCTTGCCCATCCATGTATTTATCATTTTGTTAAAAGAAATTAAATCGGTAGCGTCTCTCAAACAGACTGGAAGCTGATTCCAGAGACTAGCACCATGGTAACGTAGACTTTTTTCCCCGTATGCCTACTGCCTGTGCGGCAGTTCAGGAGTTTTAAGCTGCCGCCACGCAAATCATGACCAGTTTCCCTGTTTGAGAATAAATCAAATAGGTATGAAGGGCTTTGTTTAGGGTAATTCACAGGCACTTGAGACGTTTCGATAATAAAATGATGGTAAAAAACCCGAAATGTACCGGTATTTACTACGTTGCAATGTTTATTTATTCTCCATAGACTAATAATTCCATGTAAGTGTCATTCAAATGCTCATCTGCAACGCATAATTTCATCGCACGCACGCAACTGCATGCGTTAAACTCACAGAAATATCTTTCTGCAAGTTTGTGAACAGTTGAGTGCTTGCGGTGAAATGATCTGTTGCAGGGAATCGTCTAAACTGCATTTACGGTAGGCCTACACTGTTACCAATAATAGGCGAAACAGAATAGATAAACATTAACACTATGGCAGTAAATACATTTGTGTTTATTTATTCTCATTTTATTAATGAAACGTTCCCAGTGGGGTGTGGGGTTATAAGCCAAATACTATCAAACATGAAGGTGGCGCTCGTGCCTCGGTGAACGTAGGGTCCTATCTGTATATAGGGACCCTCGGTGAACGTTGACTGCCAAGAGAATTTTCTTTGACCGTTCTCATGCGTTTAAACTAGTCGCGGGCAGGCCGACGGCATGTGTGCATGATAAAATCTTATCTAGATGCTTCACTTTGGTCGCAGCATCGCGCCACGATTCCCCGCTATGCTAATGTATCAGGGAAAAGGCGCTCCGGCCGACGTCGGTCGTCGTTGACTGCCAAGATAATTTTCGTCGGCCGTTCTCAAGCGTTCAAACTGGAGCCGGGCAGGCTGACAGCACGTGTGCTTGGTAAAATCCGATCTGAAATATTCACTTTGCTCGCCGCATCATGCCCTGGGTTTCCGGCTATGCTGACATTAATGTACATGAGGGTGGCGCTCGTGCGTCGGTCACCGCAGAGCCGTATATAGAGAGCGCCAGCCGCGGGGGGGCTGACGGCACGTGTGCATGGTAACATCTGATCTAGGACTACATGCTTCACTTTGTTATATGCAGCCGGGACCTTACATGCAAGGACTTTCCCCTATTTCTTAAGTGATGTCTACTGATAAAATGTTATCATATAAATCTATGCTGGGATAAGTCCTCCTCATTTTAAATGCATAATCTTTACAAAATATTGTTTTTCTCGGGAGATATTGCGCATGCGCGAGCACAGATTCACGCGTGCTGTACGGACTAAAGAAAACTTCCTAATATAGCTTGCTGAGCGGGAGAGGAGGTGGGAGTTTGAGGAAAGGCGCCAGGAAAGATAGCTGGGGGCGGTAGAATAAGAAGGAGGCTGAGCGAGGGACAGGGAAGCCAAGGAGAAGGACGCTAGGGCATAACGTATGTGTTTTGTACCCTACAGGCTAGGGCACTCTCCTAATTATAAACACAGGTCTACCGATAAAAATTTATTAGAGATATATATGTTGAGATACCCTCTAACCATATTAAATGCATATTCATTACAAAATATAACTCTTTTGGTGAGATATTGCGCATGCGCTAATACACTAACGTAGCCAGATTGTGTACTGGCTGGTATACGCAGCGGGGACCTTACATGCAAGGTCTTTTCCCTATTTTTTAAGTGATGTCCTGATGAAATGTTATAATATAAATCTATGCTAGGATAACTCCTCCTCATTTTAAATGCATAACCTTTGCAAAATATTATTTTTCTCGGGAGATATTGCGAATGCGCGAGCACAGTTTCACGCGTGCAGTACGAACTGAAGATAACTTTATAATATAGCATGCTCAGCGGGAGAGGAGGTGGGAGACTGAGGAAAGGCGGCAGCAAAGATAGCTGGGCGGTAGAAGAAGAAGGGAGCTGAGCGAGGGACAAGGGAGGAAAGGGGAAGGACGCGGGGGCATAAAGTAGGTGTTTGGTACCCGACAGGCTAGGGCACTCTCCTGATTATAAACACAGGTCTACTGATACAAATTTATTAGAGAAATCTATGCTGAGATACCCCCTAACCATATTAAATGCATATTCATCACAAAATATAACTCCTTTCGTGAGATATTGCGCATGCGCTAACACACTAACGTAGCCAGATTGTGTACTGGCTGGTATATGCAGCCGAGACCTTACATGCAAGGTCTTTCCCCTATTTCTTAAGTGATGTATACTGATGAAATGTCATCATATAAATCTATGCTAGGATAACTCCTCCTCATTTTAAATGCATAACCTTTGCAA
>NW_014577671.1:37758-39659 GCF_000485595.1 Priapulus caudatus
AAAATATTGTTCTTCTCGGGAGATATTGCGCATGCACGAGCACAGTTTCACGCGTGCAGTACGGACTGAAGAAAACTTCATAATATAGCATGCTGAGCAGGAGAGGAGGTGGGAGATTGAGGAAAAGCGCCAGGAAAGATAGCTGGGGGCGGTAGAAGAAGAAGGGAGCTAAGCGAAAGACAAGGGAGGAAAGGGGAAGGAAGCGGGGGCATAAAGTAGGTGTTTGGTACCCGACAGGCTAGGGCACTGTCCTGATTATAAACACAGGTCTACTGATAAAAATTTATTAGAGAAATCTATGCTGAGATACCCCCTAACCATATTAAATGCATATTCATCACAAAATATAACTCCTTTGGTGAGATATTGCGCATGCGCTAACAAACTAACGTAGCCAGATTGTGTACCAGTTGGCTGGTATATGCAGCCGGGACCTTACATGCAAGGTCTTCCCCCTATTTCTTAAGTGATGTCTACTGATAAAATGTTATCATATAAATCTATGCTAGGATAACTCCTCCTCATTTTAAATGCATAACCTTTGCAAAATATTATTTTTCTCGGGAGATATTGCGCATGCGCGAGCACAGTTTCAGGCGTGCAGTACGGACTGAAGAAAACTTCATAATATAGCTTGCTGAGGGGGAGACGGGGTAGGAGACTGAGGAAATGCGGTAGGAAAGATAGCTGGGGGTGGTAGAAAAAGAATGAGGCTGATGGAGGGACAGGGAAGGCAAGGGGAAGGACGCGTGGGCATAAAGTATGTGTTATGTACCCTACAGGCTAGGGCACTCTCCTGATTATAAACACAGGTCTACTGATAAAAATTTATTAGAGAAATCTATGCTGAGATACCCTCTAACCATATTAAATGCATATTCATCACAAAATATAACTCCTTTGGTGAGATATTGCGCATGCGCTAACACACTAACGTAGCCAGATTGTGTACTGGCTGGTATATGCAGCCGGGACCTTACATGCAAGGTCTTTCCCCTATTTCTTAAGTGATGTCTACTGATGAAATGTTATAATATAAATCTATGCTAAGATAACTCCTCTTCATTTTAAATGCATAACCTTTTCAAAATATTATTTGTCTCGGGAGATATTGCGCATGCGCGAGCACAGTTTCACGCGTGCAGTACGGACTGAAGACAACTTCATAATATAGCATGCTGAGCGGGAGAGGAGGTGGGAGATTTAGGAAAGGCGCCAGGAAAGATAGCTGGGGGCGGAAGAATAAGAAGGAGGCTGAGCAAGGGACAGGGAAGGCAAGAGGAAGGACGCGAGGGCATAAAGTATGTGTTTTGTACCCTACAGGATAGGGCACTGTCCTGATTATGAACACAGGTCTACTGATAACAATTTATTACAGAAACCTCTGCTGAGATACCCCCTAACCATATTAAATGCATATTCATCACAGAATATAATTCCTTTGGTGAGATATTGCGCATGCGCTAACACACTAACGTAGCCAGATTGTGTACTGGCTGGTATATGCAGCTGGGACCTTACATGCAAGGTCTTTCCCCTATTTCTTAAGTGATGTCTACTGATGAAATGTTATCATATAAATCTATGTTAGGATAACTCCTCTTCATTTTAAATGCATAATTTTTTTTAAATATTATTTGTCTCGGGAGATATTGCGCATGCGCGAGCACAGTTTCACGCGTGCAGTACGAACTGAAGACAACTTCATAATATAGTTTGCTGAGCGGGAGAGGAGGTGGGAGATTGGGGAAAGGCGCCAGGAAAGATAGCTGGGGGCGGTAGAATAAGAAGGAGGCTGAGCAAGGGACAGGGAAGGCAAGAGGAAGGACGCGAGGACATCAAGTATGTGTTTTGTACCCTACAGGCTAGGGCACTGTCCTGATTATAAACACAGGTCTACT
>NW_014577671.1:39869-42829 GCF_000485595.1 Priapulus caudatus
CCCTATTTCTTAAGTGATGTCTATACTGCTGAAATGTTATAATATAAATCTATGCTAGGATAACTCCTTCTCATTTTAAATGCATAAACTTTGCAAAATATTATTTTTTTCGGGAGATATTGCGCATGCGCGAGCACAGATTCACGCGTGCTGTACGGACTAAAGAAAACTTCATAATATAGCTTGCTGAGCGGGAGAGGGGTGGGAGATTAAGGAAATGCGGCTAAGAAGATAGCTGGGGGCGGTAGATGAAGAAAGAGGCTGAGCGAGGGACAGGGAAGCCAAGGAGAAGGACGCGAAGGCATAAAGTATGTGTTTTGTACCCTACAGGCTAGGGCACTCTCCTAATTATAAACACAGGTCTACTGATAAAAATTTATTAGAGAAATCTATGCTGAGATACCCCCTAACCATATTAAATGCATATTCATCACAAAATATAACTCCATTGTCGATATATTGCGCATGCGCTAAAACACTAACGTAGCCAGATTGTGTAGGTTGGTTGGTATATTCCGCCGGGATCTTACATGCAAGGTTTTCCCCCTATTTCTTAATTGATGTCTACTGATAAAATGTCATCATATAAATCTATGCTAGGATAACTCGTCGTCATTTTAAATGCATAACCTTTGCAAAATATTATTTTTCTCGGGAGATATTGCGAATGCGCGAGCACAGTTTCACGCGTGCAGTACGGACTGAAGAAAACTTCATAAGATAGCTTGCTGAGGGAGAGAGGGGTGGGAGACTGAGGAAAGGCGGCATGAAGATAGCTGGGGCGGTAGAAGAAGAAGGGAGCTGAGCGAGGGACAAGGGAGGAAAGGGGAAGGAAGCGGGGGCATAAAGTAGGTGTTTGGTACCCGATAGGGCACTCTCCTGATTATAAACACAGGTCTACTGATACAAATTTATTAGAGAAATCCATGCTGAGATACCCCCTAACCATATTAAATGCATATTCATCCCAAAATGTAACTCCTTTGGTGAGCTATTGCGCATGCGCTAACACACTAACGTAGCCAGATTGTGTACTGGTTGGTATATGCAGCCGGGACCTTACATGCAAGGTCTTATCCCTATTTTTAAGTGATGTCTACTGATGAATAAATGTTATCATATAAATCTATGCTAGGATAACTCCTCTTTATTTTAAATGCATATAATAGAAAATCCAATATAATATAAATTAGGGATAAAATGTTATTACAATTAAGGTAAATATAATCAGGATATGTAAGCGCATAAATAATCAGGATAACATTCTGAAGTATCAAAAAAATTTGATAAAACGTTTATACTGACTAATATATGCAGCGGGGACCTTACATACAAGACCTTTCTTTTTCTCAAGTGATATGGAGGTTTCTTAAGTATATGGGCTCCTGCTCTACTAGACGCTTTGTTGCGCAGCAGCGTCCAATACATGTACTATATACGGTGCATACGACGTAAATATTAATATTATATATAATGTGTATTTAATATATGTGTGAACGTCTTTACCAATGAAAGATAAATTCATGAAGTAATGAAATAATGAAAATGTATGTCAATGTGTAAATGTAAATGTAAACGTTAAATGTAAATGTGATGCGTGAGTGTGAGTGTGAGTGTGAATGGGAATGTGAGTGTGAATGTGAATGTGAATGTGATTGGAATGGGAATGTTAATGTGAGTGGGAATGGGAATGTGAGTGTGAATGTGAATGTGAGTGTGAGTGTGAATGTGATTGGAAATGGGAATGTGATTGGAATGGGAATGTGAATGTGAGTGGGAATGGGAATGTGAAGTTTCACGCGTGCAGTACGGACTGAAGAAAACTTCATAAGATAGCTTGCTGAGGGAGAGAGGGGGTGGGAGACTGAGGAAAGGCGGCAGGAAAGATAGCTGGGGGCGGAAGAATAAGAAGGAGGCTGAGCGAGGGACAGGGAAGGCAAGGGGAAGTACGCGTGGGCATAAAGTATGTGTTTTGTACTCTACAGGTTAGGGCACTGTCCTGATTATAAACACAGGTCTACTGATAACAATTTATTACAGAAACCTCTGCTGAGATACCCCCTAACCATATTAAATGCGTATTCATCACAAAATCTAACTCTTTTGGTGAGATATTGCGCATGCGCTAATACACAAACGTAGCCAGATTGTGTACTGGCTTATATATGCAGCCGGGACCTTACATACAAGGTCTTCCCCCCTATTTCTTAAGTAATGTCTACTGATAAAATGTTATCATATAAATCTATGCTAGGATAACTCCTCCTCATTTTAAATGCATAATCTTTGCAAAACATTATTTTTCTCGGGAGATATTGCGCATGCGCGAGCACAGTTTTAGGCGTGCAGTACGGACTGAAGAAAACTTCATAATAATACCTTGCTGAGGAAGAGAGGGTGGGAGACTGAGGAAAGGCGGCATGAAGATAGCTGGGGCGGTAGAAGAAGAAGGGAGCTGAGCGAGGGACAAGAGAGGAAAGGAAAATAAAAGGAAGCGGGGGCACAAAGTAGGTGTTTTGTACCCTACAGGCTAGGGCCCTCTCCTAATTATAAACACAGGTCTACTGATAAAAATTTATTAGAGATATATATGCTGAGATACCCTCTAACCATATTAAATGCATATTCATCACAAAATATAACTCTTTTGGTGAGATATTGCGCATGCGCTAATGCACTAACGTAGCCATATTGTGTACTGGATGGTATATGCAGCCAGGACCTTACATACAAGGTCTTCCCCCTATTTCTTAAGTGATGTCTACTGATAAAATGTTATTATATAAATCTATGCTAGAATAACTCCTCTTCATTTTAAATGCATAATCTTTTCAAAATATTATTTGTCTCGGGAGATATTGCGCATGCACGAGCACAGTTTCACGCGTGCAGTACGGACTGAAGAAAACTTTATAATAATACCTTGCTGAGGAAGAGAGGGGTGGGAGACTGAAGAAAGG
>NW_014577671.1:42839-50339 GCF_000485595.1 Priapulus caudatus
TGTGAATGTGAGTGGGAATGGGAATGTGAGTGTGAATGTGAATGTGAGTGTGAGTGTGAGTGGGAATGGGAATGTGAATGTGAATGTGAATGTGAGTGTGAATGTGAGTGGGAATGGGAATGTGAGTGTGAATGTGAATGTGAGTGTGAGTGTGAGTGTGAATGGGAATGTGAATGTGAATGTGAATGTGAATGTGAATGTGAATGTGAATGTGAATGTGAATGTGAATGTGAATGTGAATGTGAATGTGAATGTGAATGTGAGTGTGAATGTGAGTGGGAATGGGAATGTGAATGTGAATGTGAGTGGGAATGGGAATGTGAGTGGGAATGGGAATGTGAATGTGAATGTGAATGTGAATGTGAATGTGAATGGGAATGTGAATGTGAATGTGAATGTGAGTGGGAATGGGAATGTGAATGGGAATGGGAATGTGAATGTGAATGTGAATGTGAGTGGGAATGTGAGTGGGAATGGGAATGTGAATGTGAATGTGAATGTGAGTGGGAATGTGAGTGGGAATGGGAATGTGAGTGGGAATATAAATATTAATAAGAATATGAATGCGACTATGAATACGAATACGAATACGGATACGAACGCGAATATAAATAGGAGGTAAAGCGAGCAACAAGGTAAACATTGAGAGGAATGAGATCAGCAAAGGGGACCGCTTTCCCAGAGCGACGGGATCAGTGGCTCGTAACGAAACTTGGAGATAAACAGATCGCAAACTATCTCACTTCAAATTTAACAGTCAAGTTCGCAATTAAATTCTACGAGGGAGGGCTATTGTTGGACATTAGCAGATGTTCTTTCACGTTACTTGTTTAATCTTTGCTATATAAGGTGGCCACGATTACTTATAATTGGGAAATATTGAGCATGCGCGACAGATCTATGGCATTATGATCATGAATAAATAAATCATTCAAAGTAACAGTTGCGCTCACTCGATGCACTTATTTACAGGTTGCTTTATTGTAATATATACCTACACAATACAATGTAATATATTATTCTCATGATTTAAAAACGATAGATAGACAGATAGAAACAGTAACGGTAAAATAACTATAAGAAAATACAGCAGGCTACTGCTTAGCATCTGCAATGTTTCTCTTTTTAAATACGGAAAAATAATTGGCTAACAACCTGCATCTAACGTCCGGATTGTAATGTCTATTATTTATAAGGCAATATATGCGCGTGCGTCCGTGTTCGAATGCTACAAAGCACGTCCGTTTCTAAATACTAACTACAGCTGGTAGAATCTCACTCTAGCGTAGTCTATGATAACACTCTACGTTTACGTTTTCTGACACCGACCACGTAATAACTAGGATAGCCGGCAGCAGTAGCTCCTGCAATAGTGCATGTGATTACAATACTACATCTGCAATATGCTCTACCCTAATCATTTGAAATTGACACATATATATTTATTGTTACAAATCGGACACTAATTACGGATGGAATGTCTTAACAGCGTCTGTTTAAATAACGACAAGCACATATACTTGTTTCATCTGTATTCAAAAAATCTTGTGTCGAGTACAATCGAAGACCAGTCAAAATAGGTCTATGCTATAGAGTCAATGCGACTTTCTCCTTGGGAAGTTTACATCATGTCGCCACACGTAGTATATACACGCTGTGATTCCCGCGGTTCCCCGGCCGTGTATCCTGATGCCATTACTATATATGCTATGTAGAAATGTACTATATGTAGGGCACGTGAAAATTCATAAGAAGATCTGTTCTTCAGGAAAAAGACACCCAATCTAATATGTATACAGATACTAGTATACGCGCACGCGGATACACGCACATGCACGTGTACACACACACATACACAGACTCGGACACACGCGTGTACGAAGGCACAGACGTACGAACGCACAAACGCACACCCGCACATATTTATGCAGGAACACACACACGCACGCACGTACCCCTGTACGCACGAACGCACACAAGTTTGCCCCCAAAACATTTACGCACGAACGCACGCACGCACACACGCACGCACATACGCACGCACGCACGCACACACACGCACAGTGACACGCACACGCAGACGCACACGCACACGCATGCGCACACGCACACGCACACGCACATGCACACGCACACACGCACACGCACACACACACACACACACACACACACACACACACACACACACACCACACGCACGCACGCACGGCAGCATTGCTATGAATCACAGGCCTATTAACGCCTCTCATCTGCTCCTCGTTCACGCGACGTGCGCCGTTGCTAGGCAAGCGGCGGCTTCTGCGCCCGTGCTTGCCTGGTGGAGGTGCGTGAGCGGCATCTCCGTGGCCTGGCTCCACAACCTGCCGGGGATCCCCGCCGCCTGCAAGCTCGTACGCCTCCCCTTCGAGTCTGTGTCGCGCGAGCGCCGGCCCCAGTCGCTGCGTGGTTTTAATAAGCCACACCGTAACTCTGCCATAGATGGAAGACGCAGTGGAGGCGAGATCAATCAGATGGCTAATCAGATGAATCAATCCCTTAATTAATCAATGCATATCAATCCGGTGCGAGATCAGCTGAGGCTGCAGATGTATCTTCGCTGTGCGGCATTTTCGTGTGGCTTCGTAAAAATTCATATTGCGAAATTCTATTTTTAAGAGACAGACGGTGTATATTCCCAATTTCGGCGTGTATCGCGGGAAAGTCTTTTTTTAAGGATTATGAATGAATATTTGTGTTACAAACTATTTATTGTGGTCCCCTTGTAATGCAAATTCCGTGAACGTGGCTTTGTCGCTTTCGCTCAAGGTGACCCCTGTTAATTTATAGAAATTTTTCCGCTTAGTGATTGTCAGCAACGGGAAAATGAGAACCACATTGACTACCTTACATAACTCCACGCTAACAGCTGTGTCGCTCGGTACAGCCGTCACCTGCGGTATACATCTAAATTCAGGGCAGCCACACACATCTCTCTCGGTCTAATAACGATTAGAACTGCAGTTCTTGAACGTATGATGGATCCGGCGAGATATATGACGTTCTAACGATAGCCTCGCCTAACACAGCTTTTTTGTTTTAGTCCTATACGCAAGGTAAAAGCCCGCGGCCTGCATGCCTATAATAGCGGCAAGCTGTGTGGAGATACGCGTGGTTGCTCTCTTCAGCACTCTCTTGCTCGTCTCTCTCTCTCTCTCTCTCTCTTCTCTCTCGCTCGCGCGGCTTTCTCTCTCTCTCTCTTATCTCTTTTCGGAGTCCCGCCGGACGGATTGGCGCAGCGCAGCTCCCTCTCTCGCCGTCTCTCTCTTTTTTCTCTCACAACACACTCTGGCTCTCTCTCGTAACACAACACTCTGCTTCTCGGCGAATCTGGCTCGGCTCGTTTCTTTTTTTCTGCTCTCTCTCTCTCTCTGCTCTCTGCTCCGGCTCTCTCTTGGCAGCTCTTCTCCCGTTGTCTCTATCTATCTTTCCTTCTATCTCTTACCGTTAACAGACTGCCTTCCTCCTTGCAGATGGCTATCACGGCTATGAGCGGAATGAATAGTATTGAGATGACGGAGAGCACCCAGCCGATGCCGTCAGCCCACGACGGGTAGTCGTATTCCCCATACTTGAGCGTGTCGAAGTCGTACAGTGTGAAGATCAGGATCACCTACAGCGAATGAGACACGGTGAGAAGAGGACGTCGAGGTGACGCTTGACGGTAGCGCCATCTGTGGCGACTCGCGTGGTGGTGACGTAGACACCAATGTACACTAACGTAGACTGTTGCAAATTAGTGAGAGTGAAGCAAACGTTTCGAGATTTGATTTGATTTTTTTATTTATTTAAGTCGACAAGCGAAATGTCTATAGCGTTGCGGAAGCGGGTTGGGGTCACTATAAATGGAATCAGGGTCAGAGCCCCATGCTACCACCGTGTAACAGATGTCTAGCTATTATATCATCTCTCTCTCTCTCTCTCTCTCTCTCTCTCTCTCTCTCTCTCTCTCTCTCTCTCTCTCTCTCTCTCTCTCTCTCTAACTCACTCTCCCCTCTGTTTCTCTCTCTGGGGACTACATAATATTAACAGGGGAAGAGTTATGCATGCTCGCATACTTACAATATAAATATAACATAATATACAAAATCATATCAAATATACAATATAATATACAATCCTCGATCGGTGATTAGAGGACGAGGGCAGTAGGCAGGAGATTATGCTTGTCACCCACCCGTGTGTGGCCTTATGCTCCACTGGGAGTAAAGAGGATAAGTAAGTAAGTACCCACCGTGAGCAGAATTGGACACGCCCACTTCCAGATGATTTTCCAGAACAGCCTTGGCCAGGGATCGTAGCCAAGCATGTGAGCAATGTTCTCCAGAAACCGGTCCGCACCTGAAATAAGCGGCACGACCTTGATCCTCTATTACTGCTATAGGCTACTAATCGACGACCTTGATCCCCTATTACTGCTGTAGCTAGGCTACTAATCTAGGATGAACATTATTGGCACGAATATCACATAGAGAGGTTCGCCTCCAAAATATATATTGGGATATTATATTATATATATATATATAATATATATCAAATATTCAAATTAAATTTATATAATATTAATAATATATAAATTAAATAATAATAAATAGTATATATCTATAATAATATACTATATATTATATATATTAATTATAATGTACATGGTTACCTTATTTACTAATACTACTACTAGGGGTTATATATAATTAATATATATATATAGTGCCAACTATAGCTATACACATATTATTGCCCATTGGACTGTTATATTAATTAAGACTAAGTAAGAATTGACAGCTAGATTGTTGATTGATCTATCTAAGCCCTCACACCGGTAAACCCATGAGATTCACTGTCGTTCGAACGATAGCGCGATGGACAGTAACGGGCAAAGGTGCGGGCGTAGTTATCAAAAGATGTCAGCACCGTACATGCAGTCTGTTGGTGATGATGAATACATGATGCGAGGTCAGCGCTACTCATCGAGAAATATACAACGGAAGTGTAAATGTGCTGGACTCATCCCTCCTTCTTACTGCCACGGCCAGTGCACAATGCTTAC
Source organism: Priapulus caudatus (assembly GCF_000485595.1). Classification (NCBI taxonomy): domain Eukaryota; kingdom Metazoa; phylum Priapulida; class Priapulimorpha; order Priapulimorphida; family Priapulidae; genus Priapulus; species Priapulus caudatus. Next base: position 47,923 of record NW_014577671.1, read on the forward strand.
ATTCCACTCTGTCTCTCTCACTCTCTCTCTCTCTCTCATCTTCTCATCTCTCTCTCTTGTCTCTCTCTCTCTCTGTCTCTCATCTTCTCTCTCTCTCTCTCCTCTCGCTCTATCTCTCTGCTCTCCTCTCTCTCTCCCTCAATCGCTATCTATCTCTCTCTATTTCTCTCTCCTCTCCTCTCTCTCTTCTCTCTCTCGTCTCTCTCCTCGATCCCTCTCTCTCTCCCTCTCTCTCTCATCTCTCTTCTCTCTCTCTCTCTCCTCTCCCTCTCTCTCGTCTCTCTCTCGCCTCGTCTCCCTTCTCTCTTTGTGCTGTGCGTGTGCTGTGCGCGGTTCCCGTGCAATGAGTGTGTTACGTGCGCTGCGCGCGTTGGTGGGTGCAAGCTCTCTGTGTTGTAAGCCATATCATGAGGAGTATTATATGTGTGTCCGTGTCGTGCACGTATATGTGTAGCCGTATATGCCTATCTGCTGGTCTAGTTCTGTCTCTCCCCCCTCTCTACTCTCGCTTCTCTCTCTCTATATTACTATATCTACTAAATACTGCGCTAGCCCGCGCTCTCTCTCCTCGTTCACCTCCTCTCACACTTCATAGTGTCTCCACTTAACACTTGATTTTAATGCCCTCTTCTCTCTCTCTCTCTCTCTCTCTCTCTCTCTCTCTCTCTCTCTCTCCTCTCTACTCTCTTTTCTTCTCTCTCTCTCTTTCTCTCTCTCTCTCTCTCTCTCTCTCTCGTTTTCTCTCTCACACACTCTCTCTCCCTTGCTCTCTCACACACTCGCTCTCTGCATCTGTTCTGTAGCAACTCCGTCCCTAAATCTCTTCTAGCAAGAAATCTACGATAATACAAGAGACGTACGTTTGTGCAGAATACGAGTCCTACGAGATAGCTGATGATGCAGACGATACCCAGAATCAGCCACTTCCGTTTCCGGAACAGTTTCGGGTATTCGTCCGTGACTGCTGTGACCACCGTCTCCACGATGGTAAACTGAAATACAGACATTAAAAAGTCTGAACCATCTATCTTAATAATGGCAAATTATCTATAATGGTATGTCATGTTCATTAGGGCCTGTAACAACCACGCATGGCCCAGTATTTTCATTGGTTGTGACGTCATTGATGACTGAACCTACTAGTACTAGGTTGGTAAAATAGCCACGTACTAGAATATATTGTTGAACTATTATATTCTGCCACCGTAAACATAATAAACTAAATTTAGGGATACTGGCCGGACCAGACTCTAGCTTGCAGACGCGCTAGTGCTGATAGTGGCGCCATCTATTACCTGCGTGCCAAGTCCGAGGCTGAGCAGCATCATGAAGAAGAGAACAGCGAATATTGGCGCACCTGGAAGCCTCGCTAGACCTGCTGGGTAGGCGATGAAAGCCAGGCCCGGACCTACACAACGCGAAACCCATTACACACATACATAATCAATGCATCATCACCTTCCCGTTAGAGGGCCTCGTATTAGCCTACATGGCCAGTAAGTACACAGATATAACCATAATGAGATTATAATGATAATGAGATTTTTTTTAAAATCTCGACAGACGGATAGGCAAAGGGAAGATGCTAAAGGGTGAATCTGTTGGCGTCTTGTACGCACCTTTAGCGACGACGTTTTCCACGTCGACTCCTAGTTCGTACGCCATGTATCCAACGAGCGAGAAGATGGCAAAGCCAGCGTAGACACTCGTTAGACAGTTACCAAAGCTGACGACCAATGCATCTCTGAAGAAATGGGAGAAAGAAGGTCCTTAGATAACAGTAGTGATACCATTGAGTCATTCTAGATTCTTCGGGTTCTACAGCACATACTGACATGACCTAGTGAAATGTGATCATAAGTGATCACACTGAATGAATGAAATATGTATGTAAAATCATACATATAATAAGTACATGCATGCTCGCTATTGTCGGTACGGATTCGATGTTTAGGGCATATTGCAATATTTGGCTTCAAAGTGTCCTTTCCAATGTGTTCCCAATTATTGTCTATAGCACTGGAGCATGTGGAAAAACCAAATTTCTGTCGTCCAGATTATATAAAATAATAAAATGATACATGATTATATTAGGAAATTCACCTTGTGAGATGAATGCGCCTCTTTCTATTATATTTAACGTGTCGACAAACTGGATTCCGTTTCGCCACTTTCTAAACTTCTCTAATCTATACATCTTGCCACTGCACCGTTTATCGAAAGGTCGCGGTTTTTCGTTTCGTTAACAGTATAAGAATATAATAATAATATTAATAATAATAATAATAATAATAATAATAGTTATAGCCTGGACCCTACCAACCGTTGCCTAATTTTACCGGTTTTTGATTTTAACTGCGCGTGACGTCGTTCTGACCACTTTGAGGTTTTGAAGATCAAGTTCGTAGATAGGCTTA
>NW_014577671.1:51769-53921 GCF_000485595.1 Priapulus caudatus
GAGCGAGAGAGAGAGAGAGAGAGAGAGAGAGAGAGATTTATAAAGAAAGAGGTGAGGGAGACAGCGCGTAACAGAGGGAGAGCGAGCAAGAGCGCAAGTGAATCAAAGAGCGAGACAAGAAAAAAGGAATATAGAAAGAGAGGAGAAACGGACGAGTAAAAGAAAGAAAAAAGTAGAAAGTGGAAGGAAGAGTCAGAAAGGGGTAAGAGAGAGGCGGAAAATGAAAGATAGAAGAAGGCGCAAGAAGGAAAGATAGAGGGGACGAAAAAGAACAAGATAAATAGATGAGGGTGCGAGAATTCCCGAACGATTGTTATTATTATTATTATTATTATTATTATTATTATTATTACTACTACTATTATCATTATTGCCACGCTTGCATCGTGCATCGTCCTGTTTAATGTGGATCGATTCATAAAACCTTATTACTATTCGACGCTCGTGTTCATGGCGTACACTAGTACAACTGGTTGTGGTGTAATTGATGTAAAGCATAGACTGCCGGCTTGGAGAGCATCCAGGATACGTAACACGCCAGAGGCGTGGTATTTATATCTATTGCTACTGCTCTCTTGGCGGGAAGCTATTCACTGTGATACGTGTGAGTGGGTAGTATTCTTTTTACAGCCGCTTTCGTAGATTATGCTGTAGCTGCATTTTATTGCGTTCAGCCGCTTCTTGCGTCATCGTTTGCTCACCATTCTCCATACATAACCTCTGCTTCCCCCCATTCCCTTGCTCGTTCTCAAACCACTCTTTCTTATCGTACTCTGCCCGTACCCTAACCCTATCCCCAACCCTAACCCTAATCCCAACCCTAACTCTAAGCCTAACCTTATCCTCAACTCTAACCCAAACCCTACCCCCTAACCCCAGCCCCAAACCTCTATCACATCTTCTTTCCCGCATGTACTCTCTCGTTGTATTACAACTCACTGGAAATATTCTTCGCTCGGTGACTTTGGCTTCCCGAGCGTGGCGAACACGTCATCGCCGACGTCGTCTGCCGTCACGCACGTGCCGTTGTAGATCGTGCCGTTCATCGCCGTACAGTTGTTCGACGACAAGCTACAAGCTGCAACGATGACAGAAGCATGAATCTGTGTATATAGCATCCTCGTCGTGTACGTACCACTAAATAACCCCTGCTCTCACCGTACGATACATACAGGCACGTACGCAAACATGCACGCGCGCACGCACGCACGCATGCACGCGCATACAGACCACACGCGCACACACACACAAGGACGCATGCACACACGCAAACACGCATGCACGCGCGTACACAGACACGCGCGCACACACACAAGGACGCACGCACGCACGCACGCACGCACATACGTAGGTATATATATATATATATATATACGGCGGACGTTTTTAAACAGGATCGTGGTATGTGAAAGGAAATCAGCATTTCATGCGCGTCCCTGGGCGTCAGTGAGCTGTGACATCCGGCCTCAAGGCCAGCAGGAAACAGATAAAGAAGGAAGATGGATCTCTTTCCAGCAACCTATAGTGTCATCACAGGCACTTGAAGCGTTTCAATAAAATATAATGCTAAATAAATACGAAATCTAATACTAGTACCACAAAATTCTTAATGTTTCTATACTCTCTTTCACCTATATATATATTATTGCCGACAGTTTTCTGTAAATTCCGTGTAAATGCTCTACGCACACACACTAGGCCCTAATATAAATATATAATCTAAGTCGGACCCTAACCCTAAACACTAGCCATACTTAAATTCTTCACGCTAAACCCTAAACCGTAAACACTCTACCCTCGGCTAACGGTAATCCCAACCCTAACCAAATCCTAACCCTATACTAATCCTAGCCTTTACTTGTAACGATAATATACTACGTTTATAGCTCTAGCAATAGGCCCACTACGATTTCTCTACTGCTAATTAATAATTTTAACCTTTTAAAACGCTCTCAACGCATTCTACTTTTGCTGAAGCGCTCCGCGGTACGTCTTCTACATTTTAACAACCCGCAGAATCACGTCAAGAACCCACATACGGCTCGATACACACTTGGCACCTTGCCCGCTCGCGTACTCACCTCCCGTCGGTAGACACCTCCCTTCGGTAGTGACCCTTCCCCCAGGGATAGGACCCTCCCCTCGGTAAACA
>NW_014577671.1:53946-57738 GCF_000485595.1 Priapulus caudatus
CCGGCCGCCATTGCCGGACGGCTGACACAGTGACAGTTAAATATATAGTATTATTTATATATATTATATATTTATATATTATAAAATATATAATTAAACGGGTGCTGCTATTACACGGGCGTGGAGGGACAATTCAGTTCCGACTTCAAAGTCCAAATCTTCCACGAACTATTTCCACAGTATCTTCCGGGCTAGACATGGCTTATATCCCTAACCCTAACCCTAACCCTAACCTAACCCTGCATCCTACCCCTAAATCCTAACACAGTAGTGCTGCCACGTTGCGGTACTGCGCTCTCCACGCCCGGGATTAGATTTCCCGCAGGCGAGTGATAACGAGATATAAGTGAGCGCGAAGATGGATCTGCTTCCAGGCTCGACCGCGTGATATAGTTGTGCCAGTGACGCTAGCACGCATAGCTCTCAAGTTGCCCACTCGCCGGTCGCAGAGCACTATATCCTAATAGCTTGTGCTGTCAAACTCTCGATGCTGAGGCTAGAAAAACGCTTCTTGCGTGACTAGTGACCTCGCCGGAGAAACATAATATTTTAGGTGGGCCAACTCTCTCTCCCGAACGTCGCCATCGAACCATGGTTCTGGCGATAGCCGCGCACAGATACGCGACTCAAAAGCTCAGTCGCTGCTCGCGACGGGATCGCACGTGCACAGCAGATACTGCTTGCCATAAAAGTCGTTGGGCGTACGGCGGCTGCGATTGGCGTCGCAATAATGATCACGCCAGTGTTCGTTTACTGTAGCTAATGTGAGTGCCTTGGTAGCCGATGATCGTGGCGCGACCCCGGAAAATCTCTCGATTCACGCCTGTCGTATGACGCAGCAGTGCTCCAGGGCGCTCCCACGTGACACTCAGACTCGCGAACATGTAGGAATTTACAGAGGAGTAGCCGTGAGAACGTTCGTATAGTTACATTGTACCTAGAGAGAGCGTTACGCCACCGACGGCCATCCATCGAACAACTATCCCCACGTAAGTGCCTTCGCAGCTGGGTTGTTGTTGGTGTAGGCGCCGTTGCCATAGATTGAGGAGTGGCGCACGAGGAGAGAGTTGGAGACTGAGGCGAGTTAGAAGCGGAGAGCGTGGCGCAGAGTCATAAGCACTGATAGTACCTGAAGCTACAGCAGCGGAGGGAGAGAGAGAGACGAGGGAGGGACCAACAGCCGAGTGGAGAGAGACTTATAACATGAAAGCCGTCCGCGGAACGAGAAAGGAGAGAGCTGGAGCAAGGAGTGCGACTCTGATTGATCGGAGTGACCTCATGAGGAGAGAGGAGAGTATGCCTATGGGTGAGGCAGAACGACGAGAGCGAAAACGATACAAGAAAGAGAGGCAGCGGAAGAGACGCATGTAAGCATGTTCGTTGAGCGCAGAGCGGAGAGGCCGGCCTCGGTTGGTGTCTTCGGGTTGTTCTCCAATTCGTCGCTGAGTGGCTCCGGAACCCGAGTAGTGGGCAGCTGCTGAAGTATTGAAGGTGCGCAAAACTGCGCACTCTCTAATGAGCATCGATGGCGTCTCGGGCGTCGCCCATCGCGTTAACGTCATAGGTTCACGTCGTCAGGTAGGACCACAGGCCCACCTGAAAACAATAGCTTAGGTAGACATTACATTTTTGACGGACAGGATTTTCTCGATGCTCTCTAGCGCCTGTGCCAGAGTGCCTAGGCTCATTAGGAGTCGTATGTCCCCCACGGGTACTGCCGGAACGTACCCGGGTACGCCCGTCCCGCGTATACCCCGAAACGGACCCCTGTGTGACTATTTAATATGGTTACGATTTGGATTAAGGTTTCGATGGTGTCATATAAGGCGGTGTAGGATCTCTAGGCGTGTTGAGAGTTTAGGCGCGGTTCAAGAATCGTGTAGTAGAGGACAGTAGGCGTAGGCGGACTCCCTAGATTTCGGTTGTGTCGCTTAGAGGAGTAGGCGAGGCCTACGGTCGCGATTGTTAGATAGTACCAGGGTACGTTCCCCGAGTGCCACTAGAGATGACTCATAATATACACCGGTACGTGTCGCTTCCGTACATGCGGCTCGATGAGAGCTACCGGGTCGGGACATAGAGTCTCCATCGTCGTAGGTCGTGACGCCGTAACTAAGCAGCATCCGAAAGCCAGGCGCAACTCGCGTGGACAGTCTGGATGCGAAATATTGCTCACCTTGAAATACGGAGCACTTCCCATATCGTAACATGGGCCGAGGACTCGCGTACGGGCCAAACTGCGAGCTTCCATGAAGAAGACTTGGCAGACCAGCGACGAGCTAAGCTCACGCGTGTATTGGTATGAGAAAGGCCACCTGAACACAAGGCCACAGTGCAAAAACGCACGTGTGGGGGTTTAGCGTTACACTCTCTGCCACCACCGCCGGTCGCCGACACCTGATTTACAAATATAATAATCCACATAAGACTTCTTCTTACAGACGCCATTTTATGTTGATAGTGGCCCTATAATTAAAATATGTCACCCTCCCCCTAGATAGGCCCCCTCCCTCTCGGTAGACCCCCTCTCCCTCGGTAGACACCCTCCCTCTCGGTAGTCACCCTCCCCCTAGATAGGCCCCCTCCCTCTCGGTAGACCCCCTCTCCCTCGGTAGACACCCTCCCTCTCGGTAGTCACCCTCCCCCTAGATAGGCCCCCTCCCTCTCGGTAGACCCCCTCTCCCTAGATAGGCACCCGCCCTCTCGGTAGTCACCCTCCCCCTAGATAGGCCCCCTCCCTCTCGGTAGACACCCTCTCCCTAGATAGGCACCCGCCCTCTCGGTAGTCACCCTCCCCCTAGATAGGCACCCTCCCTCTCGGTAGACACCCTCTCCCTCGGTAGTCACCCTCCCCCTCGGTAGTCACCCTCCCCCTCGGTAGACACCCTCCCCTAGATAGGCACCCTCCCCCTCGGTAGGCACCCTCCCCATCGGTAGTCACCCTCCCCCTCGGTAGTCACCCTCCCCCTCGGTAGTCACCCTCCCCCTCGGTCGTCACCCTTCCCCTAGATAGCCACCCTACCCCTCGGTAGACACCCTCCCGCTAGATAGGCACCCTCCCCCTCGGTAGGCACCCTCCCCATCAATAGTCACCCTCTCCCTCGGTAGTCACCCCCCCCTCGGTCGTCACCCTTCCCCTAGATAGCCACCCTCCCCCTCGGTAGTCACCATCCCCCTAGATAGGCACCCTCCCCTCGGTAGTCATCCTCCCCCTCGCTAGACACCCTCCCCCTCAGTAGTCTCTTCCTCATTTTACACGCACCTCCTCCGTTTTCGTAACACAGGTAAGGAAACCTCCACACGTTTCCGAGACCGACTGCGTAGCTGAGACAGGAGAAGAGGAAGTCTAGCTTTCCCGCCCAGGTATCACGGGCGTTCGCATCTTCCTCCTCCTCCTCCTCGTACTCCTCTTCTACTGCCTTGATAGGTGGCAGCACCTGCGCCGCGGCTGTCTCCACATCGTATGTCTATAACATAAAACAGACGCGCGTGTGTATCGCTTACAATGATCGTCATAATCGCGTATTTAGTTTTGGTAGAATGCTGTTAATGTCTACAGTGATAGTACTATTGATATATTCTTGTCTGTATCGTTGAGCCACTGTTGCCAGTTGGGAGGGAACACGAATAGGCGCAGGAGTATTACGCATTAGGGGGAGCGTAGATTACACGGACGCGCTCTTCCTCTCTTTCGCGCGCGTTCTCTCTTTCGTTCTCTCTCTCTCTCTCTCTCTCTCTCTCTCTCTCTCTCTCTATATATATATATATATATATATATATATATATATTAAA
>NW_014577671.1:57763-63477 GCF_000485595.1 Priapulus caudatus
TCGTGTCTATATAAGAACGCGATGGCAACCAACGGTAGGCAATTTAACGTTTCCAGCCGCATCATCATCCTAGCACGCGAACGGTAACTTTGCGCCTGCGGAAATGACCACTGCCCTGTCAACATATTAAGCCTATAGGGGCTTAACCCCCAGACATGTGCGTTATCACGCTTTTATTTAATTCGCTTATCCGCGCCCTTATCGTCCAAATACCATTTGGATCAGCGAATGTATCTCCGTACACACCACACAGAGCACACACACACACACACACACACAGCACCACACACACACACACAACACCAACACACAACACACACACACACACACACACACATACATTACTATATATTATATATATAGACGCAGTTTTGACCGTACATGCGGTCATGTCACATCAGAGCTGGAGTGTATATTACTGTATTGCGTGGCAGACCACGTGTTGGATATATATGGCAACCACCGAGCGGTGCGTTGGTCGCGGCGATTTTGACGCATTGCCATTCTCGTGTTACTACTGTTCGGTGAGGCCTGGTGCATCGTTAGGCGGTTGCTTACTGCCTAGGACACTGTGTGTGTTGCTTCAGTAGTAGTGCGCGTACGATTGGCGTGGCGAAGGTCGGATGTTCACGGAGTCAGCAAGGGGGAGTTATGTTAGTGTTTTTTCGAAGTGCGCACGAGTAATGGACGCCAGGCGGCCGACGAATTGGACGCGAAGATGCCCGACAATGAGGGATGCGCTGCGGGCCGTCTGCGGACTCAGATCGTGTAGCCTGAGTGCGTGCGTGCTGTGCGTGCGTGCGGAGTGCATTTGCCTGTGTGCATCACGTGGTGTGTGTGTGTGTGTGTGTGCGTGCGGCGTGCATGCATGTGTGCATGTGTGCATCAGCCGTTCGTGTGTGGCGTGCGCTGCCGTGCGTGCGTGCGTGCGTGCGTGCGTGCGTGCGTGCGTGCATGCATGTGTGCATGTGTGCATCAGCCGTGTGTGTTGTGTGTGCGTGCGTGCGTGCGTGCGTGCGTGTGCGTGTGCGTGCGTGCGTGTGTGTCCGGTATCGCAGCGCGCAGTGCGTGTGCTGCGTCTATGATGATGCTAGGTGGCGTGTGTCGCGTGCGTGCCGCTGCGTGCATGCGTGCGTGCGTGCGTAATGACCAAGGCAGGGAGCTGAATCTGCAAAGACGCAGCAGGCGTTTACTTATAATTACCTCCGCGCAACGGAGGTGCATCGTAATCGGTCTCGTAGTCTGTGTTCGTGTGTGTGTTGTGTGTGTGTGTAGCGTTGCGCGATCGATTCAGCAGCAGCTCGCCTTGAAGGCGCCGTCAGCAGCAAGCTGCTGCGGCCTTAAGGCGTTCAGTCAGCCCAGCAGCCAGCAGGCGCCAGCTGTTAGTACCATACATTGCAGGACTTAATGAATCGACAAAATTATTTGTCATTAATTTGTCATTATTTAGTCTCCTTGATACATGTTAACACCCGCTCCGCGGAGGTATGCACTGCTCCCGTGAGTGGCCCTCTGTCTAGTTAGCGTTATGCGAGTCGGACCGGTTAGATCCAGACCAGATGGAGACTGCGATGTTACGAAAAAAGATTAACAGCGCTGTAGCTTGTGGGCAGGCAGAGAGAAAGAGGGGGGGGAGTGAAAGGGGAGAGCAGCGGTGACAATTTAAGAGAGAAAGGAGGAGTTGTGTATGAGAGAGCGCGGAAGAGAAGGGAGAGAGGAGAGCTTAGGGGAAGATAGCGAGAGAGAGAGAGAGATGAAGAGAGAGGGGAAAGAGAGAGAGAGAGAGCGCGCGCGCAGAACGCGAGAGAGGAGAGAGAGAAGAGAGAAAGAGAGAAAGGAGAGAGGGGGGAGAGAGAGAAGAGAGAGAGAGAGAGAGAGAGAGAAGAGGGAGAGAAGGAGCGCGCGGGGAGAGAGGAGAGGAAAAGAGAGAGAGAGAGAGAGGGAGGGAGAAGAGAAGACAGAGGGGAGAGAGAGAGAGAGAGAGAGAGAGAGACAAGAAGAGAAGACAGACAGAGAGAGAGAGAGAGAGAGAGAGAGAAAGAGAGAGAGAGAGAGAGGAGAGAGCCAGAGAGAGAGAGAAGCAGAGAGGAGAGAGAGAGAGAGAGAGAGAGAGAAAGAGAGAGACAGACAGGGAGATAGAGAGAGAGAAGAGAGAGAGAGAGAGAGAGAAGAAAGGAGAGGAGAAAGGAGAGAGAGAGAAAAGAGGCGAGCGAAGAGAAGAGAGAGAGAGAAAGAGGGAGAGAGACGAGAGAAGGAGAGAGAGAAAGAGGGGAAGAGAGAGAGAGGGGAGAGAAGAGAGAAGAAAGAGAGAGAGAGAGAGAGAGAGGAGAGAGAGAAGAGAGAAAGAGGAGAGTAGAGAGAGAGAGAGAAAGAGGAGAGAGAGAGAGAGAGAGAAGAGAGAGAGAGAGAGAAAGAATGGGAGAGAGAGAGGGGGGAATGAGAAGAGAAGAGGGAGAGAGAGAAGAGAGACGAGAGAGAGAGAGAGAGAAAGAGGGAGAGAGAGAGAGAGAGAGAGAGAGAAGAGGAGAGAGAGAGAGGGAGTAGAGAGAGCAGAGAACGCAAGTCCGACGTCTTTGCGATCGTAAACATTTCTCGCGCTACTAGCCATATACATAGTATGCAAGAGCTATAAACAACCCATCTATTATTACGCTCTTGTAGCTCTTGATTGATTAGGGCTCTTTATAGTTCAGGAGTTTAATAAGACAAAACTTTGTCTTTATTAACTCCTGAAATAGTAATATATAAGTATATTATATAGACATGGAGATAGCTGGGGAACGTCGCGAATGCGCGGTATACATTCAGTGAAAACATGAACCAGCAGAGGCGATGTACAGGATTTGTACAGGGGGGGGGGGTCTAAAACCGTAACCCAAATGTGCGAGGGACACTGCGTAAGAGGGGTCTGGAGGTGTCCCTCCCCAGAAATTATTTTTTGAATAAATAGATTAGTCCTCTTAGATTATGCTTTTTCTTCTGCGGACGAGTCAAGGGGGAACAGGGGGGTCCCGGACTCCTGGGACCCCCCCCCCTGTACAGCGCCCCTGTGAACATGTATGATGGTTGTGATAAGGTCAAAGGGCGAGGTGAATACGCGTGGCCCGATCGGCATGAGCAACTTAATTTGCGACCGACTTCTGTCGTCTAGCAGCACGGCATATATCTACTGTATGCGCTGTCAACGCGGCTTAGCGCGGGAAAATAGGTCGCGTGCTATTTTTTTAAACTGTAATCTTTTTTTGCAAAGTATTGTTTTGTACGCCGTGAGTATTATAGTGTAGGACGCGCGTCAGGCCTGTTACTAGAGATATATGACTGATATCAACACACTATATAAATAAATACGTAAGTAAGTAAATAAATAAATATATAAATATATAAATAATTATATATATATATATTATATATATATATATATTATATATATATATAGTATATAACTATATCATCCTAATCCTAACACAGCTAGTGCTGCCACGTTGCGGTACTGCCTCTCCACGCCCGGGGATTAGCATTTCCCGCAGGAAACAGATAAAGAAGAAAGATGGATCTCTTTCCAGCAACCTAGTGTCATCGCCTACACACACTTAAAGTTCCCACTCCGGCAGCACTGCTTTCTTGCGTAACTGATGCTGAGAAAAACTTCTTCCGCTGCCGCGTATTTTTAGCTTCGAGCGCTCGAACCATCTCTGACCCCATCGCAGAATCGCGAGCGACCGAATAAGATCACGCAGTGTTCGTTTATGTAGTAATGTGAGTGCCTGGTAGTATACCTGCACTGTTCCAGTCGTTGCCGCACGTGCTCCAGGGCAGCTCCCAGTGAAACGAGTGGAACATGTAGAAGAAGGAGTAGCCGTTGAGAACGTTGTAGTACATTCCCAGTAGAAACGACACGACCACCATCGCATATCCAGTACCTGTGACGGGAGAGAGAGAGAGAGAGAGTTAAAAGAGAGAGAGGAGGGTGAAGTAGTACGAGAGAGAGAGAGAGAGAGGGGAGGGACAACAGCGAGTGGAAGAGAGATATAACATGAAAGCGTGCGAAAGAGAAAGGAGAGAGTGAGAGAGAGAGTTAGAGAGAGAGAGAGAGAGAGAGAGAGAGAGAGAGAGAGAAAGAAAGAAAGAGAGAGAGAGAGAGAGAGAGAGAGAGAAAGAGAGCGCGAGCGAGCGAGTGGGAGAGAGAAGTGGGTCAGGGTAGACCACAGGCACCTGAGAAAGAATAGTTAGGTAGACATTACATTTTTTGACGGACAGGATTTTCTCGATGCTCTCTAGCGTGTGCCAGAGTGCCTAAGGCTCATAGGGTCTATGTCCCCCAGGGTACTGCCGGAACGTACCCTGGGTACGGTCCGGTATACCGAAACGTACCCTGGTGACTATTTGATATGGTTAGAGTTAGGATTAAGGTTAGGGTTAGGGTTAGGATTAGGGTTAGGGTTAGGGTTAGAGTTAGGGAGTAGGCGTAGGCGACTCCCTAGATTCGTTAGAGGAGTAGGCGAGGTACGGTCCGGCATATTAGATAGTACCAGGGTACGTTCCGGTATACCGGACCGTACCCAGGGTACGCTCCGGCAGTACCCCGGGGGACATAGACCCTCTCAGCGTAACTAAGCAGCAGCCAGACAGCGCGGCTGACAGTCTGGATGCGAAATGCTCACCTTGAAATAACGGAGCCACTTTCCATATCGTAACTGGGCCGAGACTCGCGTACTGGCCAAATGCGAGTTCCATGAAGAAGATTGGCAGACCAGCGACGAGCAAGCTCACGGTGTATGGTATGAGAAAGGCACCTGAAACACAAGGCACAGTGCAAAAACGCACGTGTGGGGGTTTAGCGTTACACTCTTGGCACACCCGCCGGTCGCCGACACTATTTACAAATAAATAACCAATAAGATTCTTCTTACAGACGCTTGTTATGTGATAGTGGCCCTAATAATAAATATATAATCCTAATTCGGACCCTAACCCTAAAACTAGCCATAACTTAAATTCTCACCCTAACCCTAACCGGTAAACACTCTACCCTACGGCTAACGGTAATCCCAACCCTAACCCAAATCCTAACCCTAATACTAATCCTAGCCTTTACTGTAACGATAATAACTACGTTATAGCTCTAGCAATAGCACTACGATTTCTCTACTGCTAATAATAATTTTAACCTTTTAAAACGCTCTACGATTCTACTTTCTGTGAAGCGCCCGGGTACGCCTACATTTTACAACCCGCAGAATCACGTCAAGCAACCCACATACGCGATACACACTGGCACCCTCCCGCTCGGTACTCACCCTCCCGTCGGTAGACACCCTCCCCTTCGGTAGTGACCCTCCCCCAGGATAGGCACCCTACCGAGAGGGAGGGTGTCTACCGAGAGGGGGGTGCCTACCGAAAGGGAGGGTGTCTAACTAGGGGGAGGGTGTCTACCGAGGGGGATCACCCTCCCCCTAGATAGGCCCCCTCCCTCTCGGTAGACACCCTCTCCCTAGATAGGCACCCGCCCTCTCGGTAGTCACCCTCCCCCTAGATAGGCACCCTCCCTCTCGGTAGACACCCTCTCCCTCGGTAGTCACCCTCCCCCTCGGTAGTCACCCTCCCCTCGGTAGACACCCTCCCCTAGATAGGCACCCTCCCCCTCGGTAGGCACCCTCCCCATCGGTAGTCACCCTCCCCCTCGGTAGTCACCCTCCCCCTCGGTCGTCACCCTT
>NW_014577671.1:64549-68860 GCF_000485595.1 Priapulus caudatus
GCACGCACGCACGCACGCACGCACACACACACGCTGATGCACACATGCACACATGCATGCACGCACGCACGCACGCACACACACACACACACACGCTGATGCACACATGCATGCACTCACGCACGCACGCACGCACGCACGCACTCAGGCATACCCGATCTGGTCCGCAGACGCCCGCAGCGCATCCCTCATTTCGGCATCTTCGCGTCAATTCGTCGGCCGCCTGCGTCCATTTACTCGTGCCCACTTCGAAATAAACACTAAACATAACTCCCCCTTGCTGACTCCGTTAACATCCGACCTCGCCACGCCAATCGTACGCCACTACTACTGAAGCAACACACACATGTGTCCTAGGCAGTAAGCAACCGCCTAACGTGCACCAGCTCCACCGAACAGTAGTAACACGAAGATCGGCCAATGGTCAAATCCCGCGCAACGCACCGCTCGGTGGTTGCATATATATCACAACACGTGGTCTGCACGCATACCGTAATATACACTCCAGCTCTGATGTTGACATGACCGCATGTACGGTCAAACTGCGTCTATATATATATATATATATATATATAATATATATATAATAAATAAATAGGAATCCGTATAGGTACAGGCTGTGAATAACTTTGCGTTTGACATAATTATGCACGATTGTAGCCGGCAACTGCGTAATTGCATCTGCGCAACAAACACACTAATCGTGTCGGGTGGCGTGGCCTACTATAGTCACGAAACAATCGTCGCTAGCGAGCGTTAGTAATAGTAACCCAGTGGCTTACTTTACCACCGTTACAGCCGTACACCTCACGTATTGTTAATACAGTAGTACATTCTGGCTTCAATAATTTGAGGATGTAGATTGGGTAATGCCAACCCTTGCAGGTGGGAGTAACTCGTCCCACGGTCGAATACGGTATTATAAACAGGTCAAACAGGCCCCTTCCCTCGCTCACTCTCTCCGTTACTAACTAGCAGTTGGAGGTATAGCGGTGGAATAAGGATGTTTACTTGCATTTAAGTTTTGTTTCTTTTCACTGCCTATTTGTTTTTTTTGCGTCAACCGTTCAGCGATGAAATAACACGCGGTCAAAGGCATCGATGACGTAATGACGACGAGGATCATGGGAAATTCCATATAGTTGGCAATAGAGACGAGAGCGCGTCATGAGAGAAAAAATGCAGCAGTTGAGGAAAGAGGTAAACAAGCTCCTCGTCTGACCTACATAGCTAAACAACCAGACGAGTTTACGAGATATGCTAAATTACAGGCGGTTCAGACCGATAGATAGGCCTCCGTGCGACTCCTATGTCTACATAACTTAAGGCAGACCTATATTTTCGCTGTCACGAAAACAAGTTCCCACGTCGCTTTACCAACAGCACGGTTGAGATCTGTCACTTCTACTACTATTGTAACGGTAAATAACTTCTAGACAACCTGCTGGGGCAGCCTTGACATTTAACTCCGCCGACCAACAGCGCTGCACGATGCGTGAATGTGAAGTGATGACGCAAGCTGTGCGTCCAAGTCGCACCTAATAACCAGCAAGAATTAACCAGCAATAATTAACCAGCAAGAATTAACCAGCAAGAATAAACCAGCGAGAATTAACTAACAAGAACTAACCTGCAAGAATTAACCAGCAAGAATTAACCAGCAAGAATTAACCCGCAAGAATTAACCAGCAAGAATTAACCAGCAAGAATTAACCAGCAAGAATTAACCAGCAAGAATAAACCAGCGAGAATTAACCAACAAGAACTAACCTGCAAGAATTAACCAGCAAGAATTAACCAGCAAGAATTAACCAGCAAGAATTAACCAGCAAGAATTAACCAGCAAGAATTAACCTGCAAGAATTAACAAGCAAGAATTAACCAGCAAGAATTAACCAGCGAGAATTAACCAGCAAGAATTAACCCGCAAGAATTAACCAGCAATAATTAACCAGCATAAATTAACCCGCATAAATTAACCAGCAAGAATTAACCAGCGAGAATTAACCAGCGAGAATTAACCAGCAAGAATTAACCAGCAAGAATTAACCAGCGAGAATTATCCAGCGAGAATTAACCAGCAAGAATTAACCAGCAAGAATTAACCAGCACGAATTAACCCGCAAGAATTAACCCGCAAGAATTAACCAGCGAGAATTAACCCGCAAGAATTAACCAGCATGAATTAACCAGCAAGAATTAACCAGCAAGAATTAACCCTCAAGAATTAACCAGCAAAAATTAACCCGCAAGAATTAACCAGCATAAATTAACCCGCATAAATTAACCAGCAAGAATTAACCAGCAAGAATTAACCCGCAAAAATTAACCAGCGAGAATTAACCAGCAAGAATTAACCAGCGAAAGTTAACCAGCGAGAATTAACCAGCGAGAGTTAACCAGCGAGAGTTAACCAGCGAGAATTAACCAGCAAGAATTAACCAGCAAGAATTAACCAGCAAGAATTAACCAGCGAGAATTAACCAGCGAGAGTTAACCAGCGAGAGTTAACCAGCGAGAATTAACCAGCAAGAATTAACCAGCAAGAATTAACCAGCAAGAATTAACCAGCGAGAGTTAACCAGCAAGAATTAACCAGCATGAATTAACCAGCAAGAATTAACCAGCGAGAGTTAACCAGCGAGAGTTAACCAGCAAGAATTAACCAGCAAGAATTAACCAGCGAGAATTAACCAGCGAGAATTAACCAGCGAGAGTTAACCAGCCGATGACGACGGACAACGAGTCGTGGCTCGCAGCCCGTGCGGCTAACCTGATACATTTTGATTTTATCGCATAAACAAGCTCGCGCCAAACTTTTCTGCTTTCCAACGTGCAACGAATCACACGACGTACGGGTATATATAGTGGCTCTGTACGGACCGAGGAAGCGCTGCATGAGCAGTGGACCCGCCTTCCCCCGTAGAGCCGCTCCCAGGTGCCTGCCTGCGTCTCACACGTGCTCGTGCGGGCGACAGACGTGAGCTGACGTACTTGGTCAGGTGGTGGAATTTGCCTCGACCCAGGGTTAACGGAGCACGCGCCAAACATATCTAAGACGCCACGAAGGTCGTCGACCCGCGCACTCTGTCCGATAAGGCATGTTAACCTAAATGCGAATAGCTTCCCGGTTTCTCTCCGACCGATACGCGAGATTCGCGCGTATGCGCGCACCGAGGGCCCAACTCAAGGTGACCGGACCGAAGGAGCGCCACACTGCGCATGCGCACACAGAGAAATACACGCGCATAGCCTATAGGTATCATGATCAATAGAAATTGTAGTCCGTATATATATATCAAACAAACAGCCAGCGTGCTATCGAGGTTACGGTTTCTACGATATCACAATGGCAATATATATATATAGCCTATATCCACGTGTATCGATTGTGTTGGCGTGTATCACGCATTTCGCGGCATCTCATCGGCATCTGTCACCTAGGGAGTAAACATCACGCGCTTGTGCATTAACTATGGGTTCACATTAATGCAGCAGCAGCGTGCGCCCGCGATCAGCGGTAAAGTTGGCAACGGTACCAGGTTACCGGTCGCAGATCAATATTGCTGAGCGTGGGTGAAGCCAGGAGTCAGTGCAGGTGAACGATTAGCATTTTCTCTACCGGTGTAGCAACGGATAGCCCGCAACAACGACAACTCGCTGATCGGGAACGACGAGAAAACCGACAGAAGGCAGAAGAGAGAGCGAGAGAGAGAGAGAGAGAGAGAAGGGGGGGGGGGAGGTGGGGAGAGAGCGAGAGAAGATGAGGAGGAGAGTTGGGGGAGAGAGTGAGAGAAATCGCGCCCGCGTGAGAGAGGGTGCGGTGGGAGGTCGGAAGGGGAGAGAGACGAGCAAGAGAGAAAAAACGCAGAGGGAGATGATGAGATGTAGAGATAGATAGAAAGGTAAATAGATGGATAGACAGATACTATCTATCTATCTATCATAGATAGATAGATAGATAGATAGATAGATAGATAGATTGAATAGATTGATAGAGAGAGCTGCGGGAGGGAAAAATAAGACAATATAAAAGGAGAGAGTTGTAAAAAGCAAGTCAAAAAAGACGAGAGGTACGGGTAGAGAGAAAGAGAGCGAGAGAAAGAGAGAGCGAGCGATAGAAAGAACGAGAGAGTGAGAGCGCGAGAGAAAGAGAGAAAGAGAGAAGAGAGAGCGAACGAGCGAGAAAGAGAGAGAGAGAGAGAGAAAGCGCTTGCGACAGCGAGAGAGAGAGAGAGAGAGAGAGAGAGAGAGAGAGAGAGAGAGAGAGAGAGAGAGAGAGAGAGAGAGAGAGAGAGAGAGAGAGAGAGA
>NW_014577671.1:68870-70370 GCF_000485595.1 Priapulus caudatus
GAGTTAACCAGCAAGAATTAACCAGCATGAATTAACCAGCAAGAATTAACCAGCGAGAGTTAACCAGCAAGAATTAACCAGCATGAATTAACCAGCAAGAATTAACCAGCGAGAGTTAACCAGCAAGAATTAACCAGCATGAATTAACCAGCAAGAATTAACCAGCGAGAGTTAACCAGCGAGAGTTAACCAGCAAGAATTAACCAGCAAGAATTAACCAGCGAGAGTTAACCAGCGAGAGTTAACCAGCAAGAATTAACCAGCAAGAATTAACCAGCGAGAATTAACCAGCAAGAATTAACCAGCGAGAGTTAACCAGCAAGAATTAACCAGCAAGAATTAACCAGCGAGAATTAACCAGCGAGAATTAACCAGCGAGAGTTAACCAGCCGATGACGACGAACAACGAGTCGTGGCTCGCAGCCCGTGCGGCTAACCTGATACATTTTGATTTTATCGCATAAACAAGCTCGCGCCAAACTTTTCTGCTTTCCAACGTGCAACGAATCACACGACGTACGGGTATATATAGTGGCTCTGTACGGACCGAGGAAGCGCTGAGCAGAGGACCCGCCTTCCCCCGTAGAGCCGCTCCCAGGTGCCTGCCTGCGTCTCACACGTGCTCGTGCGGGCGACAGACGTGAGCTGACGTACTTGGTCAGGTGGTGGAATTTGCCTCGACCCAGGGTTAACGGAGCACGCGCCAAACATATCTAAGACGCCACGAAGGTCGTCGACCCGCGCACTCTGTCCGATAAGGCATGTTAACCTAAATGCGAATAGCTTCCCGGTTTCTCTCCGACCGATACGCGAGATTCGCGCGTGTGCGCGCACCGAGGGCCCAACTCAAGGTGACCGGACCGAAGGAGCGCCACACTGCGCATGCGCACATAGAGAAATACACGCGCATAGCCTATAGGTATCATGATCAATAGAAATCGTAGTCCGTATATATGTATCAAACAAACAGCCAGCGTGCTATCGAGGTAACGGTTTCTACGATATCACAATGGCAATATATATATATAGCCTATATCCACGTGTATCGATTGTGTTGGCGTGTATCACGCATTTCGCGGCATCTCATCGGCATCTGTCACCTAGGGAGTAAACATCACGCGCTTGTGCATTAACTATGGGTTCACATTAATGCAGCAGCAGCGTGCGCCCGCGATGAGCGGTAAAGTTGGCAACGGTACCAGGTTACCGGTCGCAGATCAATATTGCTGAGCGTGGGTGAAGCCAGGAGTCAGTGCAGGTGAACGATTAGCATTTTCTCTACCGGTGTAGCAACGGATAGCCCGCAACAACGACAACTCGCTGATCGGGAACGACGAGAAAACCGACAGAACGCAGAAGAGAGAGCGAGAGAGAGAGAGAGAGAGGGGGGAGAGGTGGGGAGAGAGCGAGAGAGGATGAGGAGGAGAGTTGGGGGAGAGAGTGAGAGAAATCGCGCCCGCGTGAGAGAGGGTGCGGTGGGAGGTCGGAAGGGGAGAGAGA
>NW_014577671.1:70882-81889 GCF_000485595.1 Priapulus caudatus
GAGAGAGAGAGAGAGAGAGAGAGAGAGAGAGAGAGAGAGAGAGAGAGAGAGTGAGAGGTAGAGAGATATAGAGATAGATAGATAGAGAAATAGAAAGAAAACGAAAAAGAAACAGCGTGGCAAAGCGTATTTCCTTCAGCACGTCACACTCTGACGGCGACTACAGAAGCCACGAAAAATTTTACACGCGCGTTGAGACTTAATCTAAGAAGTGCAGCTGTTGCCCCCAGCACTCGCATGTCGGGTATGCATGCATACAGCCAGCGCGCAGACGCATACCGCATGCACGGATAACGGCATCCCACACCGACCAGCTATATAACTCACCATCACCCCGCACATGCAGACTCTAGACTAGTTCATCGGGTAGCTGGTAGCTCGCTAAAAGTGTGTGTGTGGGTGTCGATTGTGTATGGGCGTGAGTGAGTGTGTGCGCGTGGATGCACACGTGCGTGCGTGCGTGCGTACGTGCATGCGTGCGTGCGTGCGTGTGTGCGTGCATCACATAAATATATAGATTTATTTTATTTATTTATTATTATGTTTACATTTATTTATTTATTTATATATTTATATGTCAGTGTGCAGCAGCTAGCGTGCGGCAGTCAGCGTGTGTTGCAGATGAGCATTTGGACGGCATTTACAGGAAATTATTATCGGCAATAATAGGTGAAAGAGAGTAGAGAAACATTAAGACTTTGGTAGTAAATAGATTTCGTGTTTATTTAGCATTATATTTTATGGAAACGCTTCAAGTGCATGTGGCGTGAGTCTCTACCACTGTGAGTGGGTTTGTGCGTGCGTGCGTGCGTGCGTGCGTGCGTGCGTGCGCGCGTGAGTCTCTATCTCTAAGCGTTGGTTTGTGCGTGCGTGCGTGAGTTTCTATCTCTGTGCGTTGGTTTGTGCGTGCGTGCGTGTGTGCGTGCGTGCGTGCGTGCGTGCGTTCGTGCGTGAGTCTCTATCTATCTCTGTGCGTTGGTTCGTGCGTGCGTACGTGTGTGCGTACGTGTTCATGAGCGCGTACGTGCGTGACAGAGAGGAAAAGGAAATGCGAGGTTGAAAAAGGAAGTAATATATATATTCTATGATAGAAACCGCAACAGTAAAGCCTCGCGAATCAATCATTATTAGCGCGAATTGATTCAAGCAGCGACTGCGTCAGTCTCTTACCGCCTTCTTCGTCATATCTCTGGCTCTCGATGTTCCGCACTCGGGTTTCTAGCAGACCGTACGTCGACACTGTGCACCGCTGATCAAGGCAAGCTGCTACACAGTAGAAGTGAGTGCGTGCGGGCGCCGTCCGTTTCGGTCGTGTCTGTCTCCAGGCCAGCCGCTGCTATCAGTATGGCAAGCCTCGCGATGTGCCAGGGGGGCGAGCATGCTTCAGTGGCGCCAAGCGATCGCCGGTGGCGCCACCGCACGGTCGTGACACGCACCAGATACGGAGCGGAAGAGATGATGGACGGTGCCATGCTTCACGCAACAGTAGGGGTGACCGTACGTAGAGATGGGCGAAAGTTGGGAAGTAGGTCGAAGTGGGGCAGCCGATTAAAGAGATGGGTAGTGGGTGACGGGAGTGACGGGGTGATAGCGGTGGGGGTTTGATCAGCCACGGTGGAGCGGAGCTCGTAGCGGGATGGGACGAAGATGTAAGTCGGTGTATTATGCTAACGAAGCGGGATTCAATGATAAGTAACCCACTACTAAAGCACGTCACTAATTACGCCATCGATCGGTCATTCAACAAACACTGTCAACGCTTCATCATGTGTCGACCCACAAACCTGTCCCCGTCTGTGTGCGAATAGTACAACCAACCCCGGTATGGTACAACCACCTTCCACGTCACTATCGTCATCGTCCTCATCATCCCACTACTGCTGTACACTCACGTACGTGGGCGCGTACCGCGCGTGTTGGACTGGTTCGCATCGTCGAGTCAACTCGTTGATGCAAACGAAGTACGAGTACTTTCTCGCCGCAACGAAGAGACGTCGGCGCTGTCTATGTGTGTTCGATTGCTCCCAGCGGTGGAGGCGTGGTTACTAGGCGACGCAACCGACACCAGGTCTTGCATCAGCGTCTGCGTCTATTAAAAAAGAGTAATCGTAAATGAGCGCTTCAATGAGTAAGCGGGCACCCGCGTACGCACGCGAGCGTTCTTAACCATAGATAGACGCGTAACGTCGTTTCGACGTGCCACGTATCGCCTGGGTTGCTCGTATATATACAGTATATGGCTCGGTCGCGGCTGGATTGCACACATGCACGAACTGCAGTAGAATTTTTAAATGCCAATCGAGTAGATAAAAACGTTAAAATAAACGCGCAAAGTTCTATGGAGTTATGACGGTGCATCGGCCGCCAGCCGTAGATGGCACGTACTGTAATAAGCAACAGATGCTGGCGTATTGATTATATCGCCAGCATCTTATTCAAGCAAGGCGCGTTTGTCATGCTTATAATAGTGTGAATTCTCGCATAAAATTATTTTAGAATATTATGCGTGATTTCACATATAGGGCCTACAGGCCCTTTATATTGAGGGGGGGGGGGTTCGTTCGAACCCTGGCTACGGGCCTGGGGCCTACACACCACTTAATTTATAAAGCATGTGATTAAAGGGATACGTTCCTCTAGAATTTGAGAGTATTATGATAGTAGATTTATAAATAATAGCACATACCTATAAATATCTATAATTACGCATTCACGTTTGTCATTAAACAACATTAAATTTATAAATCTTCATTTTGGGGCGCTGACATGACACCCGCGATCGTACTGCCACCCTGAAAAAAATTGCGCATTTGCCAATTTATTTTGCACGTTACAGACCAAGGGCTAATCACAAAAGTGCAATTATATTTATACCTAAATGCTATTTAACCGAACGATGTTCATTTTAGGACAAATTTATCCATATTATAACTGAATCTATATGTCGTTTATAAGACATTGCAATCCTTCTGCTCTTAAATTAATAAATAAGAAACACCCTCGGTCTGTAGCCTGCAGCCGAAACGTTGCTTTGCGCAACTTTTTCAGTGGGTGCGCTGCCAGTGGCGCCACCGTCGTTGTAAGCAACGGTATAGCCGTCAGTTTTAAAACGTTTCTTTAAATATTTCTAATATATATTGAACCATAAAACTTTTTATGAAGCGTAATTTTTACCTATCTTAGCTGAAAATATCTGAAGAACCTAGAGAAATGTATCTCTTTAAATATAAATGCGGGAAATCGCCGACATAATTTATCATCGCGAATTAATTCATCCTAGCTCATTGAATATGCATCTGGATTTATGGATATATCACAGAAAAACGATGACGTAAAGGTCACCGCATGACTGTGATTAGTCGATCGTTGTCAGTGAGCATAACTCATATCTTACAATAATTATCGATCGAACAATTAAAACTGGAAAGGTTTCTTATAACTAAGAAACAGCCTAATTAACTTCACGTCTAATAGATGCGCCACATCTGATTCTGCATGGTGACACACAGGAATGATAATATCAATATATAGGTTTATATCCGTGCTGCCAATTAATTCTATATTTAGCGCAATTAATGTCATTGGGTACGTTAATTGAACTCACATATCTCCGAGTTCCACACATTAAAATCATTAGATCATATGCTTGCTCAGCCTAGAGCGGTACATGAAATTATGGCATAATAATACGTACGTACAAACGTTCTCGTTAAAAATATATCTTTGCATATTTTCAAGCAAACCCCTAATTAACACCACACAAAATCCACCACCCCCACCCTAACCCTACCCCACACCTAATTAGCACCTAATTAGCTGCCACACACATAAGACGTATGTCCCGACGCACATGACATGGAAGAGATGACAAGCTCATGTTCTCTTTTTTACTAATGCACCGTTATTAAATGAATAAATAAGAATGATGAAAATTATATTATTTTTGTGTCAAGCTACTATGACGAGTATTTTCTCTCCATAGGACACCTTAGTCTATGGAACCATTTCGACGAATACTATTTTATTTAGCTTAGTATATTAGTTATTTACTTCAGTACATGTACTTGTATTTGAATTACATGCAATAAAGATTTAATAATAATAATAAAATAATAATAGCAGGTACTGGGCATGCGCGAAAACAGGTGTGGTCCGGCTGTACTGTTGTAAACGCGGCGTGGAGACTTCAAGAAAACAATATTTGATGAAGACTGAAATTACATATTGATGTCTAACGCATAATAGATAGTAATACGTATGATAGACGTTCTTGAATATTTTTTGTGGATATTGGATAACCGTCTCTTGGTTCATATTGTAAACCAAATAATGATAGTAACACATAAAACTTCATTTCTTTACCGCCGCACGGCGCTACTATCGTTACTTAACATGGCTGCGCCCAGGCAGACTTTAAAAATAAGAAGTATACAGGATATTTGTCGGCGGACAAGACATGTCCTGTAAACGTACGTTCTAGTAAGTAGCCTTGAGTCGTTGCTGAGTTCATGCAGGTTATTGTACTTTTGAAATAGACGTGTTTTATTCCTAAATAAGATAAGAAGCGCCGATTATGCATCGGCGACGGTTTCATTATTCACGTTCAACTTCAAGTTTATCTCAAGATCATTTTTTCCCTTCTTATTTACAATAATATTATTATTTTTGAAACTTCCTATTTCCTACTGTACTTCATAGTTCACACGTTATCAATTAACTGCACTTAAATCAAATGCAAATTCAAAAAATGTTTATTTGAATTTGTGCATATTTATAAATTAGTTAGTAAATTAGTACTTATTAATATTAGTAGTAGAACTAGAAGCTAGTAGTAGTAGTACTAAGTATAGTAGTAATACTAAATTATAACAATGTAGAACGACACAAGTGTGAGATATAACACGTTATAGTACATAATTATCAGATGCAGCACAGGAGTGGCGAAAGGCCGGCAGGTCATCGAAGTCTGCCACTACTCACACAAGCCGCATATTCCAATCTTGCAATTCAGGAATGAATCCCGCGCCACCATGACGGACGGCATCTGGCAGATGGTCATCCAGATCATCCATGGCGAAATCGAATTCGGCGAAGAGCGCGTCCAGAAAGACTCGGCGCTCGACCCGTCGATCTGGTCGTCGCAGATCACCGGCATCCCGGGGACGCCGCCGCCGCACCGGCGTGTGTACGAGGATCCGGACGTGGACGGAGACTCGCGTGAGTACCTGCTCGGCTCGAGCGCCGCCTTCATCAACATCCTGTTCACCTACCCGGTCTACAAGGTGCAGTTCCGGCAGCAGCTGAGCGGGCTGACGGTCGGCAGCTCCGTGCGGCAGCTGCATGGCGAGGGCCTGCTTATGCTGTGGCGTGGCGTGCAGCCTCCGCTCATCCAGCGCTCGCTCAACATGGGCATCATGTTCGGCATGTACGACCAGTCGAAGCGCCTCATCCGGCGCCACTACCCGCACTGCCCGCCGGGGTTTTACCGCCCGGCGTCGGCGATGCTCGCCGGCTGCGTCGAGGCGGTGCTGACGCCGCTCGAGCGCGTGCAGACGCTGCTGCAGGACCCGCGCTACAACGAGCGGCTGCGCGGCACGTACGACGCGTTCGCGAAGCTGCGAGCGTACGGCGTCGCCGAGTACTACCGCGGCCTGTCCGTCATCCTGCTGCGAAACGGCCCCTGCAACGCCGTCTTCTTCGGGCTGCGGCACCCCGTCAAGAACGCGATGCCGGCGACGACGCACCCGCTGCTGACGCTCGCCGAGCATTTCGCGAGCGGCGCGCTGCTGGGTACGTTCATCAGCACAGTGTTCTATCCCCTGCAGGTCGTCAAGACGCGCATGCAGGCGAAGCTCGGCGGAGAGTTCCTGTCGATCGCGCAGGCGGTCGCTGCCGTGTACCGCGAGCGCGGGCACAGCGTGCGCCGCATGCTCATGGGCGTGCACATGAACTACGCGCGCTCGATCCTGTCGTGGGGCATGGTAAACGTCACCTACGAGATACTGAGGAAGCTCGTCTACCCGTGCTAGCGACGCCGGCGGTATCCTCCCACAGCAAGATGGTAGAACCTCAGGGGGGGGGGTCTCGTGTAGGGGTCCTATGAAAACCTCAGGTTGAGAGCTTGTGGAGCCTCGGGTGAAGCGCATCGAGAGGGATGCACAAATCTACCTTGTATCCTTGTGATGTGGGGCAGGTTGTTTCTTGTTGATGGTATTTGTTGTCTGCCGGCCATTCATCCATCTATACGTTTTTTTTCCGTCCATCTGTCACTCTGTCTGTCGCTCTGTTCATCCAGGCCATTTACCCTATCAGTCCTTTCATCCATCCATCAATCCAACAATCCAACAATCTATCCATGTGTTAATCGTTCAGCAATACAAAATTATTAAAACATTTTGTACCAAATGTTAACAGACATTGACTTAAACAGCAATTTTAATGTATCCTTGTATGGTTTATGTTTGCATTTTATAATACAGTGCCATAATAGTTGCGTGCCATGCTTCTAATGGGCCCTAGCTATAGGGGCCTGCTCTCTGCTATGCTAATTACTATACTACCATACGTACGCTTCATACCATGATTTTGTATGAACATATCTTGATATGGATATATATATATATATACAGGGGTAGAAATTTACTTTTGAGCAAGGGAGTCCGCAGCAAAATGAGGGAGTCCGTAGTGTGAAGTTAAAAACTAAATATATTAACAAACGCATGTGCTTATTTTGAAGATTCATGCGAGTGCACGTCTGCCAAATTTTCTTTGGACATTTGCTGAAAAAATACGGCAATTCCGCGAGGCCGTGCGCTGGAACGAACTAGTTAGTATAGCAGAAATTTTCAGGGAGTCACACGGACTCTTGCATATGTCAAATCAGGGAGTATTTGACTCCGGACTCCCGTTAATTTCGCACCCTGTATACATATGTATATATAGATAGAGAGAGAGAGAGCCAGCCTTCGCTTTCTTTGGGGAAGATGTTTTCAGCATGAGGTTGAACTTTAGTCAAGTTGCTAAACCAAGTCACGCATGGTAGTGGTTAATTATATAGGCCCTTGCGTTAGCTATCGTTTGTGCTTTCCAGCTGCCATATTATTTTTCTATTAAGTGTACATTGTTGTGGTTAGAATATGGATTATGATTAGGGTTTAGAGTCAGGGCAAGTCATGCATGGTTCTGATGCGTTTCGTTATATTACATATCATATCGTTGGTACTGTATCTCTAATTATAGTTTCCTAACATGACTATTTTTAGGCATGGTTATTAACGGTGCTACCCCCGCCATCTAGCGGTACCAATCTCTCTCCTGTATTATAGCAGAGCATAAATCTATTTAATTTATATGCTCTGATTATAGAGAAGTTGTGCGCTAGTGAGCAGTTGTCATGTATTTATTGTATATTATAGGCTATTCGTATACAACGTGGCAGCTTGCTCGTGCATAATGAAGTTTATATGGAAGGAAAAAGCAACAGTTGTTATTAGTTGGGTCTGTGTCAAATGCATGTTGTATATTGGCCTGCCGAGTGCATGAGAATATTTAAAGCTACCCTTACCCAAGCTAGTTGTCGGCGTGATTTACACGTGCAGATGTGGAGGAGGAGGGATGTTAGTTTAGTTTGTGTGAATGCACACAAAATCGTGACTAAATAATTAATGGGGAAAACTTTGTTGTTATAACGACCTACCATATCGACCTCAAGGAAGTGATGGCAGAAACAGTAACTTATGTTGATATTATTACAAATGAATGATGCTAGATGTTATTTATGTGGAACTATTACCGCGTTCACACGGTAATGGTTTGGCTCGGGCTAAATTTGGCTCAGGTTAAATTTGGCTCGGGCCGGTTTAGGTCGGAGCGTTCACACGTACGCAAGTGAATACTGTGTCAAATTCAAATTCAAATTCAAATAAATTTTATTGCACAAATATCTCACAGATACTTTGGCAGTATGTCGCGAGATGGCGTTGTGTACGATTCAGTGTTTACTTCCGTTCCAAGTTCAATTATCAATCTTGAAAACATGCATCCTGATCAAATTTTTCGAATTAAACACTGTTTGGACTTTATTTCGTCGAAGTACACATTCGACACTCGCAGCATCTACCGCTCTACCGATTTAGCTGGTGCTAAAATCTGGCTCGAGTCTGGACTCTGGTCAGACGTTTTCGATGGGAATTAAATTGACTCGTGCTAACTCGGCACGGCCCCGAAAAACCGTCCATGTGAACGCTCGGCTCGAGCCAAATTTGGCGCGGGCCTAATTAGGCTCGGGCTAAAAACGTCCGTGTGAACGCGCCTTATGTTGGAACATTTATTGAATATGCTAGACTAAAATGTGCGCGGTTGCCGTGAAATATTCACAAGAAAATATCTGTGAAGTTATAGACTCGGGAAGTTCTCTCTCAACAAGTATTATATAGTTTGTTATGTTGAGAAATACTCAGCA
Source organism: Priapulus caudatus (assembly GCF_000485595.1). Taxonomy (NCBI): domain Eukaryota; kingdom Metazoa; phylum Priapulida; class Priapulimorpha; order Priapulimorphida; family Priapulidae; genus Priapulus; species Priapulus caudatus. Next base: position 79,344 of record NW_014577671.1, read on the forward strand.
GTTTAAAAAGTATACATACTGCCTGTTCTACATGTGTATAAACACACATCTTTTACAGAGATACATACATGTTAAAATTGTGATTTTTGCATGTAGTCTATCAGACACGGTTAAAGCCCGACGCACCCGTGAGTAATTTTACTCAAGTAAAATGATGCATGCATTAAAATACTCAACCAAAATCCGCTGCACACGTGAGTATTTTGACGCATGCATCATTTTAATTGAATGAAATTACTCACGTGTGCGCCGGACTTAAGATTACATAAATGTATCACATCACATTTTATAATGGACGTGGTACCACTTTATGAATATGCAAATTGCATCAGGATGTAGAAAGTACTGACGTTCATAACTATTGTGGGGAGAAGGTTTCCTCCTTCTCCCATATTCGAGTTGGAAGTGTGATGCATAAATAGATAAAGAGTTCAGTTGAGGTTTATACATAGGCTTTTATTCAAGTACACGCCTTTATTTGACAAAACGAGTGAGATCTCACACATACGCACATATACACACATGCACCCAATATTCATGGTAATACGGACAATAGAAACAATAAATCAAGACATCAATGAACATAGCACAACAATTACATACAATGATTTACTTATTCATAAATACGTATAACACTTCTAAACGAATAACCGAACTAAGCAAACAACTAGTACATACATCCACAACGTGGCAAAAATCATCTAAATTCGTACAGAAAGTCACACTGCTAGATAGCCGGGAGGGACTGCAGTGCCTGGTGAAGACTCCAGCACTCCCCCACGGCTAGGAAGCACAGCTACCCGCCGCAACCGTAAAGAACCACCCGCCAAGAACATTCGCTTCCAACGCAGTCCGGCGACGGTGAGCCTCTACACTTCCCCTAGCTTCCTCTTCAATCCACTTGCTGTTCTTTACGTCTGCCTTACTACAGTTTTATTACAGTCCGTACATCCCTCAATATTTTACTACAGTCTGTACGTCACTCAATCTTACTACAGTCTGTACGTCTATATAATTAACATTCTGTACGTCACTCTGTCTATCATTAAAGCATGTACGTAGCTCTGTCTATCATTAAAGTACGTCGCTCTGTCTATCATTAAAGTACGTCGCTCTAGCTATCATTAAAGTCTCTACGTCAGTCTATCTAACTGTTAAAGTCTCTATAGGTCGCTCTGTCTATCATTACATGGCTGTACGTCCCTCCATCTATCATTAAAGTCTGTACATCTCTCTACCTATCATTACAGTATGTACGTCGCTGTCACTTACGTGCCTTGATGAGCAGAGTCGCCTGCGTGACGCAGTCATCCGGAGCCCCAGTCGACACCCGGGTGAGTCAGCACAGCGAACGCGAGGGGTAAAGACAGCATAGCTATCTCTCTCCCCTCTTCGCCGACCACACCCGGGTTGCATCTGGGGCCCCGGGATCCCCGGTCTCCAACCACATAGCACGGTCGAGCCGTGATGGCGTGGCCGCTCGGAGACGGTTCACCCGGCGCCGAGGGAAAGTGTAGAGCTCACAACGAACGCGCGCTCTGACTGTTACGAAGTAAGCGAATGTCTTGACGAAGGGTCTTTCCCCGGATACGGCAGCATGGTGACGATTTCGAAGGAAGCGTCACGGCAGATGCCGCACGGACGGATTGCACCGACGCTACACTTGAGTCAGTTGATCGTAAAGGACTAACGCATTGCACCCGCCCACCGCTTATATACAGCCACCGCTCGCGCCCCTGTCACGTGACACGGGCGTGACGTTTCGCTATCGACCGACATCTTGGGACATCCATTGGTAAACTATGAGGGGTGGAAGGGTCGGGCATCGACCGCAATATAATGTGAGAACGAGTGGTAAGCTGTATAGCCGGTATCGGCCTCACTTCTGTCATCTTTAAAATGAATGACGCATAGCTGTTGCCTGTCGCGCGATGCTGTGAAACGGAACATGTATGTTTTGGCAAGTCGCCCCTCTCATCCATCCGTAGGGCACACCCCTTCATTAGCAGTGCGCATGGCCGAGTAACCGTGACAGCGCACAAACAGTAGTCAACAACAACAGTTCAAAAGAGCGGAATGTGGATGCTATTTTTAGCATATGACGCCAATCGTTGCGACTGCGTAGATCAATGCATACATCACGTGACTCTCACAGCTGGCATCAATCGGAAAACCCATTCGACTCTTCCCGTCATGCCTAGAAAACAGTCAGCGCTATTCTCTGAATGGTCCGAGGGTACCCGATTGAGCTGGCATCTGCAAACGCACCCGCAGTGGTGCAACTTTCGCGGAGACGATTACCTCCCCTTTGTACACATTGATAAATCGGTACACGAGCCAAAACCCGGTGCACACGTGGCGATTTTTATCGACAGCACGTAGGCTTATAAATTTCGCATTTCTTTTTGCGAAATATCTCTTATCTATCTCGCCACTTGGTGAAATGACAGCGTATACGTAGTCACGCCATCCACGCACGCACGCACGCACGCACGCACGCAAGCACGCACGCACACTTGCACCTCCGCGCGCACGCACGCACATTC
>NW_014577671.1:83009-96561 GCF_000485595.1 Priapulus caudatus
GGGAGAAGCTGGTGGAGAAGGAGGAGGGGGAGAAGCTAGGGGAGAAGGAGGGAGAAAAGGGAGCTGGTGGAGGAGGAGGGGGAGAAGGGAGAAGCTGGTGGAGAAGGAGGAGGGGGAGAAGCTGGTGGAGAAGGAGGAAGGGGAGAAGGAGGGGGAGAAGGGAGCTGGTGGAGAAGGAGGGGGAGAAGGGAGCTGGTGGAGGAGGAGGGGGAGAAGGGAGAAGCTGGTGGAGAAGGAGGAGGGGGAGAAGCTGGTGGAGATGGAGGGGGAGAATGGAGCTGGTGGAGGAGGAGGGGGAGAAGGGAGAAGCTGGTGGAGAAGGAGGAGGGGGAGAAGCTGGTGGAGAAGGAGGAGGGGGAGAAGGGAGAAGGAGGGGGAGAAGCTGGTCGTAGCTTCCTCCTTCTCCACCAGCTTCTCCTCCTTCTCCACCAGCTTCTCCCTTCTCCCCCTCCTCCTTCTCTACCAGCTTCTCCCTCTCCTTCTTCCCTTCTTCCTTCTCCACCAGCTTCTCCCCCTCCTCCTTCTCCACCAGCTTCTCCCTTCTCCCCCTCCTCCTCCACCAGCTCCCTTCTCCCCCTCGCTTCGTTTCGCTGGACTTCGCTGGTCGATCATCTTAAAACAAATTTATTATGTAGAATTAATAGCATTTTATTCTCAATCATGCATATAATTTTACAAGTTATAATGTTATATCAAGTCATCATTTATTTCAACTAATTAAATCTTCCGATTTATATCGCCTGATGATGTAGTGCATAATAACTGTTATCTAGCTAGTTAAATTTCAAAATGTGATGCACCCATTCTATAGAAACTTTTTTACACGATTTAAAAAAAATCATATATAATATAACGCGACATATAATCACACGTGCTCAGATCATATCATTATATATATATATATATATATATATGGGAGAGAGAGAGACAGACAGACAGAAAGGAGAGAGGGATGAGAGATTGATTGATACATATATATTAATCTATAATTTGCTTGTATGTATTACATGATCAGCTTATTAAAATTTTGACATATTATAATCATAGAACAATTGTAAACATGCATGACTGCAGTTACGTATAAACACCTATTGGTATATTTCTCGTTAAAATCTAGCCCAATAAATTTTCAGGAGCCACATGATCTCAGCAAAGCTCTTATTTCCAATAAGCCTTCAAAATTACCAGCCACGCCTTTGCTTTCACACGGTTTTCCACGAATCTCACTCCACATTTATTGAGGATCGATGTAGATATTCACATTCATTGCTATCCACAAGCAAATGGTAATGAAGATCTGGATAGGTCCCGTCATACTGATATAGCCGTTCTCACCACCACCAGCTTGTCCTCAAAGAAAGCATAGTACAGCACAAGCAGGGCGAAGAATTCATGTAGGGACATACTCTCTCCTGCGGCAACGATGCACAGGCACGCCCACCCAGTCACCAGCGCCGTCTCACTGTCATAGTCGTGTAACAACTGGATAAGCAGCGTGGGCAGACGCTGATGGTCTGCATAGTGACGCATCATGCCCAAGACGAGGATGAACACAAAGTCGAACAACGTGATGCTGAGCAGCTGCATGCTAACGAAGCCGGCGGCTGACCTTCACCAGGTGTACGTGTTAAACGTTCTTCACGGATGCTCGGAGTCGCAGATCAATAATAGTCTAATCGATGATGGAGTTATGGTGCAATCAACTGAAAGGCCTTGCACATTACCGTTTTTCTCTGTCGACTGTTTAATTCAGTGCTTTCATTCGAATCTGGTAATACTAGCATGATTGGGTCATTTAATTTTCTGTAGATTGATTACAGTTTAAATTTTGTGTATATAAATATATATATATATGCGTGTTCACTTTTTTTGTAGATTTTTCTTCACAACGTGCACTGTACAGGGGTTCCCTTAGTTTCCGGGAGTTGGGTGCTTGAAAGACTGAGGTTTCTGTAGCTGTAAACAAAACAGAAATAATAACTTCAGTGTAAATAACCTCAAGAATAAACATTGCTATTACTGCATGACTTTATAACTATACATGATTTTTTGTGAAATGTTTTGACCGATAGTAGCTATAATGGTAGGTGAACACAGTTATGTGAGTGTGTTCACAACATAACAATCTAACCTTCTCTGCCTGATGTTTAATTTCTAGCAGCCGTTTCTGCGCTGCTTCAGACCTGGCAGTGCTGGTTGTGCTAGTTCCTGGAACCTTTTCAGGCATATCCCATGTCCCTACATCAGCAATTCACAGAGAATATCAACATCATAACCCATCATGCATATTAATAATAAAAAGTACTTAATACTGCAAGGTTATATAGCATTTTGAGAATTACTATATAAATGATTGTATTAATTGTAATTTATTTCGAGTACAATTAAATTAAACAAAAACAAATTTTAATGAGAAAATGAGCAAAGGCTTAATTACATTTACTCATTTAATCATTAAAATAGTATTCAATAGCAGACTAGCTCTACTTAGGTAGTTCCTTACACTGCCACAAAGTTTCTGTTCCTTATCATCTTGCAGAGTGAAGAGTTTACATAGGTAGAGCTAATGATATATATATATATATGCTCACCTACAAATTCTCCCCAAGGTGAACGAGGCGATTGAGATATATGTGAGAGCAGGTGACCTCTATCGTTGACAATAACCCGTGTGAAGCCTTGCAGAGTTCTTGGCCTCTAAATAATAGGAAAAGAACATATAAATAGCACACGTGCCATGACTTATTCTCCGAGACAATGCATCATATTTTTTTTTTTTATAATGTTTTTTATTTCTAGATCCACCAAAGCAATAACAATCCAAACAATAGGCATACATTGGTACATATGAACAATAATTAGTATTTGACGAGAGCTATACAGAGTAATTTTTGCAATAATTTTTTTTTTTTGGCAGGGGATATCTACTGCAACATGCAGCAACAGAAATAGGCAATATATATAGGCAACAATGCCTTTTTGTATATGTTAAATACTTACAAACTGTTACGAATATAAGCTATTTAAAGTTTGTGCATTACTGATGCCCATTTTCCATAAAATCTGTCGAGTTTGTTATTTGTTGCTGCTATGTATTTTCATATTGCCTCGATGCATGTATCTAAAATGATGCCTTTCACTGCAGCCAGGGTTGGGATCTTTTCGCTTAACTTTGAGCGATATATAACATATTTAGTAATGGTTAATATGAAATTAAAGATTATATCTTCTTTTGGAGAGCCCAGAATAATATCTTGCGCCTCCAAAGGTTTCAAGTGTGTATAATGCATCATATGTCCAATTATATTTTAAACACTGTTTAATATTAATTAATTGTTTAATATTAATTATTAATTATATTACACACTGTTTACGATATCCATGTCATACGATATCCATGACATACGATATCCATGTCAGCAAGATAACCACGCCTCTTCTGAATATTGTTGTGATGTTAGTCAGTGTATGCATGCTTTTAATGCACGCAAGTAATCTTTCTGGCACTGTGTTGCCAAGCATTGTCTTTTAGAATGTCATATCACTAAAATTATTGTCTAGAACTGCATGTCAATCACAACAAGCAGATAACTGTGTCACTTTGCACATTATACTTTGTGAGCATGGAACTTCTACACTGATCTCTGCTGCCATACCGATTGGGGCTTCAAAAGTTCTCGCTAAAAATGATTCACATACGTACCTCCTTCTGATTTTTTGGGAGTTCCCAGTTTTGCAGTCTTTTAGAATTGAATTCCTTTTCGTACTTCCAATTTGCAATTATTGATGTTGCGGCATTGCATAGAGCAACAGTGAACAGACAAAATAAAAATTAAAAAAACGCCAATTAGTCCCACAAGCACAAAGGCACAATTATATTGCAAATTAGGTTTAATGAACTTAGTAATAGTATAGTAATACTAATAGTATTAGTAATAGTATACTCAATACTGTACTGTAGTCTGACTCTGTATAGCAATGGCATATCAACAATAATCCAGTTCCTCTAACTCTAAGTCTAACTCTAAGCCTAAGGCTAAGCTTGGGTGCTAAGCTAAGGGTGCTGCATTAGTGACTGGAGTCTGGAATAGAAGTTTGGAAGAAACCGTCTTTCTCGCACACGCTTATTTGTAAGAGACCAAAAAATTCGATTTGCTACCGCTAGTTGCTAAAGACTCGATCTCTCTAGGATTGAGCTTTGAGTGATTGACTGATTCAGTGATTGAGGTCAAAAGTGCAAGTAGGCCTACTAACTAGGTCTAGGCCTACAAACTACAATCCTCATATTAAAAAAATCCGTAGGCGTCACTGATTATCTGGGATTCTCTCCTTCTTTGTCACTGTGAATAAAATGTCATGAAGTATACTTGTTTTGTGGTTAAGTATGATTAATTTTAGTTTACGCACCTGATTTGCGCTAAAGTGGTAAGCCATTGTGTTCCCAGATTATTGATCTAGCGTTGCTAACATCACAAAGCTGTCTCTAAGCTACGGCTACGGTGGCGCCGCGCGACAAATACTGTACGTATGGAACCTACTGTACTAATATTAAATACAAAACTACAAAACACGTTTTATGGGTTAGCGTAAATGCTATTTACTGATGCGAGACAGTAGCATCTAATATAATATATACATGTCAACATCATTTACAATTGCTAATTTGCTACAGATTTATTACATTGAAATATTATATCATTGAATTTTGGGCACTTTTGACACATACACTCGCCTATAGCAAATACATTGTACTTCGTTACTCTCATTCATGAAAAACGTTCTAGTAAGACAAAAAATGGTGTATGCAAATTTACAGTGCATAAACACAATATAATATCATAAATGCATGATGATGAAACCCAATGTTAATCAGGTGAACGGTATATCTATCCATCAGGGTTATTCCATATATGCGCACTTTATAATTATTTTTTACACTAGATGGCGCCAAAGAGTTATATTTTAACCAAACTCCACGACAGATGGCGCTCTGGCTCTGGCTAGGCTCAATTCTACTGGTATTATCAGGAGTGTATCAATATTGATATTGATACACTCCTGGTATTATCCTGAGCGTGGGAAGGGTCACTGCATGCAGTTTGTATTTTAACATGCATTTCCTAATGCCATTGGCTGGTGGCGCCTCTAGCGGATTACTATATGTCCACTGGGACCGATTGAGATACTACTATTCACAGATAGCGCCACCGCTGGCCAGCGGGTTGAGTTGCCATTGAAATCATACACCCACGCACGCACAACACACACACGCACACACACGCACACACACACACACACACACGCACACACACACACACGCACGCACGCACGCACGCACGCACACACGCACGTTTCCTATTATGTACTCTTGTTATCATGTATATACGCGCGGCGTTTATGGGTTGGTTATCTATATGCGAATATCTCTTGTCCCCATTACTTTAAAGACCATATTATTTATGAGGTTATGATGAGTCGAATATTGCATGTTGTATGGTAAAAAAGTTCCTAAACATAGCGTTTTTCTTTCGAAATCTGTTTTTTGGAAAGCCGTAGTATGTAGACGTAAACGAAGCCTGTAGTATGTAGACGTAAAAAATACTTGAGCAAAATACAAACGACATATCTCTTTATGGCCGCTGAGAACGGCAGAACCACAAATCTGGTATAACAAATAAAAAAAATTGAACTTTATTGATTAATAAGGACTTTTTGAATTTTGATATTTAACAGTTTGGTCTAGGCAATACCGCGTATTCCACTCATGCGTCGGTGTGCGCGCGCGTTTGTGTAGGGGGAGCGCGCGGGAAATCTGCGAGGAAAGGTGAGGGTGGGATTGTATATAAAAGAATACATATTATACAAGAAACTATAAAAACAGACGATGATGTTTCATATATTTTATTAATGCTTTAATGCTCAACAGAAAATATTACATTTATGCTGTTATTCCTGACGCAGAATCTCTCGTGTCAAATTTCAATCAATGCAGATGCAATAGTTTTATTAATAAACATTTCCATCGCGTACGTTGCCATGGAAACACCCCGATAGACAGCCATGAATGAAGTAAATGGTATTAAGATTTCGTCTATTAAAGGCATAACTACACATCCAATACACTACACAGTCATGAATACAATAGCGGTTGTTATATTAGGTAATAACGCGCAGTAAAGCCCATACCTTGGTCAGCATTGATTTGACACTTTCACACAAAAAACACGGAAATACGGATGATACACTTGACATTTAACACAGTTCCCTTAGTATTCGTATATTGCACTCTAGTTCCACGAAACATTTAAATACCGGTATTTTAGTACTGCACTGTATACACACAATAGCTGCACAAGCAAACAGATTTACATACGTACGAGAGTATTTTCAACTATATATATATATATATATATATATATATATATATATATATATATATATATATATATATATATATATATATATATATATATATACCAACAGACGATTTTCACAATCGGTAATAATTATATCAACAGAAACCAATAATTTGTTTATTATTCGCAACACTGCCCCGCTAAACAATTTATGCGGAAATAGTCGGTCCGCTAGGTGTACACGACAGCCGCGCATGCGCAACTGAGCGTAAATTGATTAATTGATTAATTAATCAGCGAAGAACACGTTTGCGATAACACACGTAATAGGCGTGGTGACGAATCGCAGATCGCAGGCGCAACCTGGCGGTTACAATGAATAACACTGGATATAATAATATGATCAGCAAACACCGCAGGCGGGACACGCTCGCTGCGTCGCGTGCTTGTGAGCTGCGGTCGTAGTGCTACGGCAAACCTCATTCCCACGGGGACCTCACGAGTGAGGCTGAACCCATATAATACCTTGTGCCAGCACGCACGTACACACGCACGCCACGCACACACGTCAGCCCGAACGCACGCACGCACGCACGTCAGCACGAACGTACGCACGCACGCACGCACGCACTCATATAAGCGTACACCCGTGTACGCAAGCACGCGTGCGCGTAACACAAGACAACCGAGAACCGCTGCTGGTAGAACACTAGGACGTGAAAGTTCTAGTCGAAACCAGTCCGTAACACACCTGCCTGGGACACACCATGCGAAATTATACGCAGCGAAAATATCAAACATGTTTGATCGCTGCGAATTTCGGTGCGGATGAAATTCGCCCGCGCTTGAGCGGACCCACCATGCAAATTTCGCTGCGATTTTACAGTCGCTGCGGACGTGCGAATAAATTCGCATGGTGTGTCCCCCGCTTAAGGTATCACATTATTGATGTTAGAGCTCCCGGACTACGAGCATCCCACGTCCCTCGCACCCCCCCCCCCCAACACGACGAAACGAGCTCGAATAAATTTCATAATTAGTAAACGCTGAAAAGTTGTGCACACTTATCTACGCCCACATAAAAAAAAGATCAGCTTATAGCTGAATTACAATAAAAGAAATCCACGATTGATGGTGACATTACAAGTCGACGCTTCGCTCCACATCGCATGCCCTTTCTAAGAAATGCATCTCGCAGTTGTGTCAACGGGACCGGCGACTCAAGTCAACACTGGAATTTAAAACTGCCATCTATGATAGGCAGTGTCTCTTTCATGGTCAGATCAAATTCGACTGAATCTTAAACAAACATAATGGTTAAAACGCCGCGCGAGTGCGACACACAGACACTCCATCTTCCCGGTCGATATAGCAAGAAGAATATTATAAGAGAGCGAGACGGCAATGCGTTGCTCGAATATGCTTCGCCATACGTAATCCATCCACGACCGCAGAGACGGGTCGCGAATCCGTAGCCAGATTACATCGAACGTTTTTGCGAACGGTCGACGACGACGACGACGACGACGATGACGACGACGACTACGACAATATGAAGATCCTGCATGAACGACGTTATCCGCTAACCCGAAAGGCCTTTAATGTTAAAATGCGCGTGGCTTTAGTTACACTACTACACTCCTTCAGGAGTTCCCAGGTCGCCAGTTGCGAATCCGGTCTCACGTCCATTCGCGCTGAAATTTAATATCAAAGCACGTTCAGCGAAACGTTTCTAAAGCCGAGTGGCCCTCGAACCACTCACTCTACATAGATGCACGACCACCCATGCCTGCCACCTGACCTGTCGGAAGAGTTCATGGCAGGTTGTACGGACAAGGCCGCTCACACCACTGGCACAGTATTCACCCGATACGCAACACGGCCAGGTCGCTCAGACAGGGCGAAACGTGATCCTAGGTTTACTAGCGACGGACGTCTGTCAGCATTTGCGTTCGCGGCTGTCGCGGCACCTACCTGCCACTCGTTAAACGCCGAGAAAGCTGTCCGTGTGTTCACATCTAATACATAATACAGTTAAAATGCGAGGCGTAGAAAACGGTGGCTAACGACAGCGCTGCGCTAACACCGTGAAGCGAACAGTGGGATGCGATAACGCACCGTTACGTATACGTCACTGTCAAAGCACATCCCATAATTTCCATCGGATGATATACAGCGACGCGAAATCACGCGCAGCAGTTAGAAAAGGAGATCGACAACGCGCGACGGCGAAGCTGTCACATGGCTTCATGTGAGGTGAAGCTGCCACATGGCTTCACGTGAGGTGAAGCTGCCACATGGCTTCACGTGACCGGAGCCCCGCGTCATTTAGAAATCAACAACAGCATTTATGTGCGTTTTTCGTCAGTCGGACATTTATGCGTTTCGCATTCGTTTCTCGCCGACCTTCGCATTTCCGCTTGCTAATATCAAGGGAGAGAGATGATAATATCGAGAGCTGCTTAAAGAGATAAAAGTACGTGACGTCACGACGCGAGTGACGCTGCCGTCGCTACGCTACCGCGACGACGACAGACGCAGAAACAAATACCGTAAATAAAATGCATGCACTGACGACGACGTACGTCGCGGGTAGGCAGTGCATGCAGAACACTGTTCCATCGTCGCCAGCACAGCAGCTCTCATTACGCCCATCGAAGCTTCGTAATACGCAAATATACAACCTGCCGCAGCACACACACGCGCGCGCGCGCACGCACGCACGCGCGCAGCCGATAGGTGGCGACGCTGCCGAGAAACTCGCTAATGGTGCTCGCTATAGCGCCCGTGTGCAATCACAGATTGTCATTGGCGCATGACCGAGGGCACGACTGACCGACCGTTCATAGCCGAGTGAAAGCCGAGTAAAAGTTATCCGGCCAAATAGCCAAACGCCAAATAGCTGGCATTACATGCCGGGTCGCGCGCGGAAAAAAACACACAACTATGGAGAAACAATACGGAGCGCTGCTGCTGCTGCTGCTGCTGCCGTCGACACATGCCGATCGAAATATATTTACAATAAAATATTCGACATTTTCGCAGCTGCGAATGCCGGCTTCCCTGCTCTCCATCGTTCCTCAGGATCTATTAAGTGCTGCGTTTAGATTTACATCGACCGCAAACGCTGCAGTCACAATACGAGTAGAAGCGGGAGTAATCTATTAGCGGTACGTTTCTTGATGGGAGAGCCGAGTTCGTTGTTCGGCTTGCATCACTTCTCTTCACTGTTCCTTCACGCACACGCACACGCACACGCACACACATCAGCCACGCGACTGACGGGAGCCTAGGTTTCTCTCCCAACAACTCACCCCAGCAGAGTCGATTGCACATACACCTATATTATCTCTCCAGCTCTCTTACTCTCTGCCTCACACGTCAGACGCGTACACGCATGCACGTACGCACTCATATACCGATACACGCATGCACGCACGCACTCATATACAGATACACACATGCACGCACGCGCACTCACCCCCACTTATTCTCACTTTCTCTGTCTCTATATAATTATATAATACATTCATATACAAACATATATATATATATATATATATATCTGTATATACATATATATATACATATATGTATATATGCATGTATGTATGCGTACATATATGTATGTATATAGAAGGTAATGTGTATTAAGGTCCTTTGTGCAGAAGACATCACTGCTCAGTAGTGCTAGACATAACAAGCAGAAGCAGTGACTTGGCCCGCTACTCCACGCGTGCGCGCGTGCTGGGCTAGGATGCAGCCCCGCCCCACCTCACTGCCCCCCTCACCGCGCCAGCAGCATCCCATGCTGTTCCTGCCCCGCCATACACCGAGCATCCATCAATCTGACTGCAGCATGCGGCGACGCCACCTAGTGGCGGCCCTTCCTCGGCGCGGGTTCCCCATAGACGGCGGGGCGGCCGCGGTGGCGCCCCCTCCTGGCGAGTGCACGACTAGGAGTCAGCGGTGGCGCCCCCTCCTGGTGAGTGAGCGACTAGGAGTCAGCGGCGGCACCCCTTACTGGCAAGTGCGATTAGGAGTCGGGGGCGCCCCCTCCTGGCGATTGCGCGACTCGGAGTCGGCGGTGGCGCCACCTCCTGGCGAGAGCGCGACTAGGAGTCGGCGAGCGACGTCGGCGGGTAGGTGGCGCCCTCCTTCTTGGAGCAGAGCGTGTAGACGTTCGTGTCGGGCTTGCCCTTGACCTTGACGCGCCCGCGCAGCTTGAACTCGAACACCTCCTGCAGCACGGAATAGCAGTCCTCGGTGACCTGCACGTAGCCGGCGACGCCCGTGCTGTCCATGCGCGACGCCATGTTCACGGTGTCGCCCCAGATGTCATAGAGCAGCTTCGTCGTGCCGATGACGCCCGCCGTCACGGGCCCAAAGTTGAAGCCGATGCGGATGATGAAGTTGAACTCGAGCAGCGACTTGTTGAAGTCCTCGAGCACGCGCTGCATCTCGATCGCAAAGTCCATCAGCTCGAAGATGTGCGCGTGCCGGTGCAGCTGGCGCAGGTTCGGGTTGAGGCCGGACGCCGCCATGAACGTGCTGCCGATCGTCTTGATCTTCTCGACGCTCGCAAACTCGCTGCGGTCGAGCAGCTCGTCGAAGTCGCCGACGACCTCGAAGAGAGAACAAAGGAGGAGGAGAGGTTACGCAAGCGCAAATAGCGGAGCGCGGAAATTCACACTCAATTCGTCGTTGTTTTACGTTGTTGTTTTTTTCCATCGGACGATGAAATAATAGTCAAGAATAATGATTAATAGTCGAGAAATTTACTTCGAAATTTACTTACGAAACTTTATCATCTTGTATAGCTAGCTAACTGGCCAACCGACCGACCGACAAATTAACTAACTAGCTAACTGACTGACTAACTGCCCAGCTAGCTAGCTAACCAACCAGCCAGGGTCAACCAAACGACCGACTGACTGACTGACCGACTAACTACCTAGCCGATTAACTAACTAGCCAATTAACTAACTAGTTGGCTATTTAACTAACAGACTAACTAACTATTCGACTAACTAGCCAATTAATTAACTAACTGACCGACTAACTAACTAGGTGGCTAGCTAACTAGCCAACTACCTAACTAAGCGACTACCTAACTAGTTGACTAACTAGCTTACTAACTACCTCATTGAGCACGCGCAGGTACTCGAAGCCTCCCTCGAAGCTCTCGTCGTACATCTCGCCAAAGTTGACGATGCTCGCGAAGATGACGCCGACGCAGTCCTGGTTGCGCGAGTACTTGAGGGTCACCTTGAGCGAGTCGGCGACGTACTCCGGTATGATATTATGCAGCAGCCAGTCGGCCTGGTTCTTCAGCGTCTGGATCTTCTCCTTGTCGCGCGTTGCCTCGACGTCGGCGTGGTAGCACAGCCGGTAGCTGATCTCAAACTCGCGGTTGAGGAAGAAGACGAGCACGAGCATGAGAATCATGTCGAGCACGATCTCGATGCTGACGACGTCGCGCGACGACGCATCGTCCACGCCGCCGCCGCCGCCGCGCAGCCCGCCGAACAACCCGTCCTCGTACCCCGCCGCCGCGGTGACGTTAACCGCCGCGGTGACGTTAACCGCCGCCGCCGTCGTCGCGTTGAGGCCGGGCGGCAGCGGCGACAGCAGCGGCAGCGCGCACGGCCGGATGTTGAGCAGCACGAGCAGCACGAAACCAGTCAGCAGTGCGAGGAACGACTTCATCCAGCACGTCAGCTGCGTGAAGTTGCAGTAGTGCAGGATCGCGATGAGGACCAGGTAGCAGTAGAGGCGCGCGGCGGCGGCGCGCGACGACAGCGCCGCGCAGTAGAAGTTGCAGAAGACGACGCCGGCCGGGAAGCTGATCATGAGCGCGCCGATGATGTGGCGCGCCGACCAGGCGGCGAAGAAGTGCGACACGCGCCCGGCGCACTGCGAGAAGCCGGCGCGCGCGCAGAAGATGTCGCGCGACAGCGGCAGCAGGAAGAGCACGTCGAAGAAGAGCGCGATGGGGAAGAAGATGACCCAGGCGAGCGGCTCGTCGTACATGACAAAGCAGGCGAGCGAGACGAGCGCGAAGAGCGCGACGGCGACGGCCATGTCGAGGAACGTCGTGAACGTGTGCGCGGAGAAGGTGCGCGCGGCGTGCGAGTCGTCGCGGTAGTGCTCGCGGTACTCCCGCTCGACGTCGCCGTCCCGGAAGTTCAGGCTCCAGTTGTTGATCGGCAGCTTGAAGAAGTAGTCCTCCTGCTGCAGGTGCTGCGCGACGATCTCGATGAGCTGCCGGTCGGACTGGTCGCGCAGCTGCTGGTAGTGCGTGATGATGCTCTCGTTGCGGTCGTCGGCGGCGGCGGCGGCGGCAGCCGCGCTGTCGATGACGTACGTGTTGCCGCTGCGCCGCTCGCCGTCGCGGTCCAGCATCGACGACGTGCTCGAGTTGATGTTGTAGAGGGCGCTACCGCGGCGCGTCAGCAGCACCGTCGGCGTCATGCCGTTCGCGTCCAGCTGCAAGCGGAGAGATAGAGGGCGCCGGTGAGACGCGGGTCGACGTTGCAGACGGCGCTGCTGAGGGGGGGAGCGATTATTTCGTTTTCGGGAAAAGACCGCGTCGTCGTTTAGAAATCTCGCTCGCGTTGGTTTTGCAATGTTAAATAACTTTGCGGAGTGGTGCTGCTAATTACAGCGATTGATTCCAGACGTTAATTAGAGTTAATTAGTGAGGGTAATGGACAGAAAGCAGTGAAGAATGAATCGTAATGCAGCTGTTACACCTCCACCCCCGATGGCAATGGTCTGGTCTAACTACTATGTACTGCCGCCGGTGGATGCTGCAGGTGCGAAAAAAGGGAAGGAAAGGAAATTTTTTGCTCTAGAAACCGACGCAGCGTTTTTTAACGTCGTTGAAAACTGAAGACTGCGATAATATAAATATCCGCAGCTGGCCCTAACTCATGCAAAAATGATCGGCGGCTTCTCGTTTTCAATGCTTGTAATAAAAAGATCATTTATTTATAGAGCCGTAGGTTGCTGTGCAACTGTCCCACACACACACACGCACGCACGTACGCACGCACGCACACGCGCGCACACACACACACACACACGCGCGCGCGTACGTACACACGCACGCACGAACGCACGCACACACACGCACGCACGTACGTACACACGCACGCACGCACACACACACACACGCACGCACACACGAACGC
>NW_014577671.1:96571-98929 GCF_000485595.1 Priapulus caudatus
TCTCTCTCTCTCTCTCTCTCTCTCTCTCTCTCTCTCCTCTCTCTCTCTCTCTCTCTCTCTCTCTCTCTCTCTCTCTCTCTCTCTCTACACACACACCACCTATCATTCGAACATGTACGTCACGCGCTAACCCGCTCGCGGTGGATATAGCCTTCGGCGCGCTATACGCGAGCAAGATAAGAAGCGTCATCTATTCAGGACGGTAAGTCGTCTGCCGGGAACATATCCTCCTCGCTGGTTGTTTATCCGCTAGGTCGCATGGGGGAGGAGAGGGGAGGGGAGGGAGGAGGAGGCATTGAAATGTGTTAGCGCATCTCAACGCTGCGAATGGTTTCTTTGACGCAATGCTATATACTATACAGTTCGGTTCTGAATTCGTCGCGCGGCCGCTTTCACTATGCACGCGTGTTCACCTTTTCGTGTACAATCGGGGGTGGGGGTATTCGAAAATGTCTCGGCTACTCTCATTCCGATGTTCTTTCGAATCGATAACGCACACACATGCACGCACACGCACGCGCACACACGCCAGCGCGCAGGCACCCCTTCATATATGCATGCATGCGTGTGTATGTGCATATATATGCATATGTATGTGCAATATATAAATGCACAGTCACACGGTCACACCCACACGCATATATATATATATATATTTCAGGAGCGTATAATGACAAATTTGTCATTATACGCTCCTGATATATATATATATAGGCTGCAGAAATCGAGCGAGCAGGCAAAATGACGTTATTATACTCAGCAGGCCTGGGGAAATTCGCTGAATGAAAATTCGAGTCTGCGGGTGTTTACGAACGCGACTTAAAATAGACAAGACAATTGAGGCAATAACATTACCGCGAAATCGAGACCGAATCCCATTTGAACGCCAATAAAATAGCTACTTAAATTTCATTCTCTGTCTGTCTGGCTGCCTGCCTGCCTGTCTGCCTGCTGCCTGCCTGCCTGCCTGTCTGCCTGCCTGCCTGCCTGTCTGCGTGTCTGCCTGCCTGCCTGTCTGCCTGCCTGCCTGGCTGTCCGTCTATCTGTTTGTCTGTCTGAATGACTGACTGTCTGTGCGTTTTTTGTCTGCTACCTGCCTGCCACAATTACTAACGGTAGTTTCGTGACAAAAGTCATCAACAATGGCCAAAGCGCAAAGCAAGTTTACAACTAACAGACATTAGTTTTATTAGCTATATATAATTATATATATATACAATAAAGTTTCCAGCAGATAGCCATCGGGACTGGCAGCACTCTCTACAGCAGAACACCCGCACACCTTTCCGCCTCGGCTACTCTCCGTGCGCATGGCTAACCATTGGAAATTTCCAACCGCGAAGATTAATAAACGTAAAAGCACAATAACGCCTTCATTTATAACAGGAACAGGGGAGACATACGCAGACATGCGGTCGTAATATATAGTTTGCGGCTCCATTAGCCTTTGCGGTAAATCGAAAGCGTACACAACCATGGGCACAGAGAAACTCTCTAGTGCTTACCCGTACTATAGGAAAGCTGAGCTCTAACATACTGCCGATAGATGATATTTATGATGACGTTACGCGCATAATGCAGTCACGCTATGTTATCTGATACTGAATACTGCGAATGGTGAGTCTGTTCGCCTAAACAGCAAGTATTGTCCACGTGCAAGCCAAACAGGTCGGGCGACTGATGTTGCTGTTGTCGTTGTCAACGTCACCGTCGTTGTCGTTGCTGTTATTGTCGTTGTTATTGCTGTTGTTGTTGTTGTTGTTGTTTTTGTTTGTTGCTGTTGTTGTTATTGTTGTTGTTGTTGTTGTTGTTGTTGTTGTTGTTGTTGTTGTTGTTGCCGACGCCGTCTCTGCTGCTATCGATGCTTCTGTTGCTGTCGTTGTTGTTGTTGTTATTGTTGTTGTTGTTGTTGCTGCTGCTGTTGAAAGTACGTAAACACTTTGCTCTTGTCAATTTCTTCCATAATATTTTGCTCTCCAAAAACGTGGCAGATATCACGAGCAAGTTCATTAACGCTCGCAAAAATACACCATTAATTACTCCGTCTCGTCTGCAAGGTGTTTTCTTGCAGCTGTCTCAAGCACCGGTGTAAAAAAAACTGGCACGACGCTATTACGTGGATTGCAGTGTGAAATGTAATGATGATAAATATGGTACTCCGTTCAATTGCGAAAAAAACAACTATGTAAAAATAATGAAACGGACGATGCATTTCTTGTTCTAGCTAGCTAGCTAGCGCTCATTTCAGCATTGGTGCACAGAGAGAGAGAGAGGGGGAAAAAGAGAGAAAAGAAAAGAAAAGAGAGAGGAGAGAGGGGGAGAGAGAGAGAGAGAGAGAGAGAGAGAGAGAGAGAGAGA
>NW_014577671.1:99696-101773 GCF_000485595.1 Priapulus caudatus
GAGAGAGAGAGAGAGAGAGAGAGAGAGAGAGAGAGAGAGAGAAAGAGAGAGAGAGAGAGCAAACAAGCCGCAATGTTACAGCGACTCGCGCACACAATGAGAGAGTGATGTTCGAGCAACTGATAAAAGGACCGTCTACGGAATCGGCTGTCTCTATGAAATGTCAGCGTGTAGTATAATTACAATCAATCTCTACGTCTCTATCCCTCCACAATGTATTAAACGCATTAGAACGCGCAGCACAAGGCAAGGCAACGAAACAAAACGAAACGCAATTTTGACATCGTCTAACGACAATTGAAACAGTCGTGACGTCACCGTCTCGCCGACATATAATTGGACATTTAAATGCGATAGATGAAGGCACGGAATTGCCTCAATTCGGAAATCGATTACCTATTTCTGTGCGTGCGTGCGTGCGTGCACACGTGTGCGTGTGCGTGCGCGTGCGTGCGTGCACACGTGTGCACGTGTGTGCACGCGTGTGCGTGTGTGTGCGTGCGTGCGTGCGTGCGTGCGTGCGCGCGCGCGTGTGTGTGTGTGTGTGTGTATGAGTGAGTGTGTGAGTATGAGTGAGTATATGTGCGCGGCTATACGGATATATGTGCACGGCTGTACGTATATGTGTGCGTGAGTATGAGTGAGTATATATGTGCGTGTATGTACGTATAATTATGTGCGCAAAATTACCTGGTGGCATGCACGCACGCATCGCACGTCGGTGCGGGCGTAGAACGTAAATGATTAGAATTACTCTCAACAGACGGCGACAACGGAGCGCCAATCTGAGAATCAGGTTCGGCGGCCATTTTTAATGCGAGCAGAAATATGTCGCCGATTTTCCAGAACCTTTCGACCGAACATTACCAGAATGCTGCATGGCGGATTACGTCCCTCGCCACACGCACGCACGCACGCACGCACACACGTACACGAACACGCACGCACGCACACATGCACGCATAGACGCACGCACGCACGGACGCACGCATGCACGCACGCATACACGCACGCGTGTACACACACGCGCGCGTTGCCACACAGAAGCCACATAACTAGAGAACATAGACACATAACTAGCCAGCGCCGAACGCGCACGCGGTTGCGTCTAGTTATTTTATTTCCCGGACCAGCCGAACGTGACTGCAATATCTGGCAATGACTGGTTATTGCATTTCAGACGAGACTGCGTCCGCCAAAATCAGAGGCGCAGACACGTGCACCTACCGTTGTTGGGTTTATTGCGTTGCTTTGTAAGTTATTGTTTTTAAAAAAGTGTCGCAGGTCGCAAACTTTCGCTTCGCACAAACACGCTTCCTTTCCAATCATCGGCGCGCATAGCAAAATATCGGGACCTAACGCGAGCGCACTCTCTAGTCTCTCTCTGATTTTGTCATCACTAACTGCGGTCTGGCCATATAGAGAGTTGAGATCACCACAGTCTCTCACCTGGCTATCACAGTCTCTCACCTGGCTATCACAGTCTCTCACCTGGCTATCACAATGATTTTATGTCACCTGGCTATCACAGTCATCACGTCTCAGCCTGTATTCACAGTGCTCTCAGCCGGCTATCAACTAGTGTTGGGTGGGCGGCATTACACACAGTCTCCCTCCACCTGGCATCTACAGTCTCATACACCTGGCTATCAGCAGTATTGCACCTGGCTATCACAGGTTTGTCAACCTGCTTATCACAGTCTTCTTCGGTCATCACCTGGGAAATTATTAATTATTATATATATATCTATCACAGTCTCCTCATCGCTTAAGCTATCACAGGCTCTCACAACTGGCAATAATCACAGTGGTTGGGTGGCGGCAAATTAACAACACAGTCCTGGTCTCACCGCAGCTACACAGTTTGTCACCTGGCTATGGCAGTCTCCTCACCTGGCCTATCATGAGTTGTCACCTGCGCTATCACAGTCTCATCATCTGGCATATCCACAGTCCCCTCACAACCTGGCTATCACAGTGTTGTCAGACCTGGCCTATCACAGGTCCTGGTCCCCCATCGATCACCTGGCTATTCACAGTCTCCTCCCCAACCGCTGGCTATACACAGCTCTAATCA
>NW_014577671.1:104896-122281 GCF_000485595.1 Priapulus caudatus
GCGCGCGCGTACGCACGCACGCACGCACGCACGCACGCACGCACGCACGCACGCACGCACACACACACACACACACACACACACACACACACACAAGCATCTATAGACGGTGCAGTGGTAGCGACCTTGTTACACAGATGATAGATATCGCAGCAGCGTCGGCGCCTTCGCTCCAAATCACATTAAAATTCAATTTTCACATTACCTCCCATTAAACACCCATGATATTCCATAAAATCGGTGCGTGCGCGCGTGCGTGCATGGCGCGCGCGTGCGTGCATGGTACGCGCGTGCGTGCATGGCGCGCGCGTGTTCGCTGTGTAGACGATAGTTACGTGGGTACATGCATGGCAAGCTGCGTGCACTGTCGCACCTATCAGGACGTATCCTCCACGAACAACCAGATATATGAGATGCTATCATATCTCATCATATCTCATATACGTTCTCTCATAACAAATATCTCACGAGGAGGCAATACTTGCGCGAGCGCGGAAGCACAGCGAGTGCGATTTTTACGAGCGCACAGAGAGAAACGCAGTTTAAACGGACACACTAGGCGATTTTCACCGGCAAATGAGTCGCCCGAATGTACAATTCATCAGCTAATCAAACGGCGCTATTTTAAATCATGTGACTATCAATCTAGGTGGCGCGAGTGTTTTACTGTTGCAGCGGGAGAAAAATCGCCGATGAATCGGGGTTTAAAATCGCCTAGTGTGTCCACTTAGTCGCCCGACTCAATCGCCTGAAAAATCGCCTGAAAAATCGCATAGTGTAGCTTAAAAGCTTAAAAGTGCCACTGACGCACGGCAGTGATGTATTCTGTTTGGAAGTTCTCAGAATCCATCTTGTATTCTCTTTTGTATTGTATTTTGTATTGTAACAGTCATCGTTCCATACTGAATCTGCGACTGCTATAGGTAATTAGGATTTCCGTATTTCTCTCGTGCAGTATAACTTACTTATTATTGTACTAATATGTGACGCGGCCTAACTTAGATATACTCGCGTTTACTTACTTGAACTATACCGAGTATATGTTCACAATTTACGGAGTTGGTTGTATGAGTGTGTAAATTGTATGAGCAAAGTATATAACTAGACAGAGGGCACTCAAAAAGAGTGCATACCTCCGCGAGCGTGTAACATGTATATATGTGTATAACAGCTGGCTCGCTGCTGGCTGCTGCTGGCTGGACGCCTTAAGACGAGCTGCTGCTGACTGGACGCCCTAAGGCGAGCTGGTGCTGAATCGATCGATCGGTTGAGCGTGTGTATAACAGCTGGCTCGCTGCTGGCTACACACACACACGAACACACACACGCGAGCGATTGCATGACCTCCGTTTGCAACGCGGGTCATAGGTTCCATATACTGAATCCGCGTCTGCTATAGATATCGATTCTGAGACCGTTCAGCGGACATCACCGAGCTACCCCTCAGAGAACAGCGTATAGTCCGGTTGCCAAATGACTGAACGTTGCAATCGGGTATATACAATGTTTTTTTGTGGTTTTCTTTAGAATATCCTGAACCAGAATCCACCGGGGGCCACTTGGGCACCCTTGGGCAATTTTGTTATCACAAAAAAAATGCAGATCGAATATTTTCCCAGTCAGTACGTACGCAGTACAGTAATAGTAGGAGCGAAGCTACAGCGACCGACGCCTGATGTAAGAGAACACGCAGCGTCGCAGCAGCAGCAGCATACACTACCCTAACAAACCACGACAGTCCAGGTGGTAAAGAGCTGCTTAAGAGGGTGTAAGAGGTGTAAAGGGTGTAAGAGGTGTTAGGGGTAAGGGTGTAAGGGTGTAAGGGTGTAAGGGTGTAAGGGTGTAAGAGGTGTTAAGGGTGTAAGAGGTGGTAAAGAGCTGCTCTGGCAAGGAAGTCCAAGCGCGGGGGAGAAAGAAGCCTTCTATTTGCTCACCACGACACTCGCAACCTCCGTCACCTGCGTGCTAATATATAGATTATAACGCTATAGATATACGCTATTATAACTATTATACTATGTATTATATAACACTATAGATTATAACCCGTCAGTCGCATCTGTCAGTTTACCGCTTAACCCACCCGTGTTGAGCGAGCACGCGTTAGCACGTGTCTCTCTACAGGACTTCATATTCTGCTAGCGATGCAGCCCTGCTACAGGGCTTCATATTCTGCTAGCGATGCAGCCCTGCTACAGGGCTTCATATTCTGCTAGCGATGCAGCCCTGCTACAGGGCTTCATATTCTGCTAGCGATGCAGCCCTGCTACAGGGCTTCATATTCTGCTAGCGATGCAGCCCTGCTACAGGGCTTCATATTCTGCTAGCGATGCAGCCCTGCTACAGAGCTTCATATTCTGCTAGCGATGCAGCCCTGCCACAGCAGCAGTTAGCGCGTTACCTCTCTGAGACCGTTGGCTCAGCAGATAGCTCACCGTGTGCGGCGGGCTTAAGTGTGAACATAGCGATGAATCGTGATGAATGAGTGAGTGAGGATGGAAGGAGAAGAGCTCGCTCAGGTAGGCAGTCTTCACGCACACATCGCACGCATATCGTTTTGCGCAGATGCATTTTAAGACGGATATAAGACCTATCGTACGTACCTGTCTAACGTGCACGCACACGTACGCACACGTACGCACGCACACACGCATGCACACACACGCGTGCGCGCGCACACGCACACACACACACACACGCACATATATCTATATATATATATATATATATATAGATAATATTCAACCACTTTTATGAGCGCGATAATGCAGCCGCACCATGGCACATTCGGGTGCGCAGTGGAGCGCGAGCCGCGATCGCGCCCCTTAAAAATGAAAGCCTGATAATTTAAATATATATATTGTATATATATATAATATATATATATATATATATATAATATATTAAAAGAGAATATATATAAAATATAGTTTAGTAATAAAATAGCAAGTCACTGCGTATTGTTTGCAGCGGGATGTATGCAGTGTGTTAGCTTCACATCCTCTACGGTGACTGTCGTGGTGGCAACCACGGGTAACCGGACGTGCGCGGACGTCTTTGCCTATGTCTACATTTAATAACAAAAAAATGCTTCTTCCAACTAATGCCTGACCTTGGTCTCGAATGACTTTTATACGTGCATTCAAATTACATGAGACTTACACCAACACGACCGCCCAGCGTGGAACGGCCTAGTCCCTCGAGGTTTTTAAAGATGGGCGATAAAACATTAAACAAAAAAACACTTTCTTCTCCCCCCCCACCACAGCCACCTATTGTGCGACTGCTGGCAGTGGTAAAAAACAAGGGCAAAGAAACGGACGTACAAAAGTAGTCAGGAATGCGGGTAATGGATTGCAGATAGCGAATCGGCAACGCCCTAACATCAAGAAAACAAGACAAGACGAGGTCAGTCTCAGAAGAATTCATCCTGACATGGCTTGAGAAACCGAACCATCAACCAGACCATTGTTTCTCCAGCGCATTCGTTTCGCCCCAGCCTATCTATGTCAACTACTGATCTATATTATATATAATATCTTATATAGATATATATATTTCTGATATATATATATATATATATATATATATATAAATCGATATAATATGCACGCTGATCTACCCACGCGCGGTGATACAGCAATAACAACAACCACGACCGCAAAAACAAATAAACAAACAAACAATAAAAAAATAGATCGATCGCAATGCAGTTAAATCGGGGTAGCGTTACTGCAGACAGGCACAGATGCGTTACAGCTGATATAATATGGAAGGCCATTACCGCCAAAACCTACCTATTTTAATCCCGCTTAAAATGTATTTAAGCCGCATTGAATTCCAGCCAATCAGAACAGTGGTTTTTAATCGCGATTAAAATAGATTTGTGTGTGTGTATGTGTGTGTGATGTGTGTGTGTTGTGTGTGTGTGTGTGTGTGTGTGTGTGTGTGGTGTGTGTGTGTGTGTGTGTGTGTGTTGTGTGTTGTGTGTGTGTGTGTTGTGTGTGTGTGTGTGTGTGTGTGTGTGTGTGGTGTGTGTGTGTGTGTGTGTGTGTGTGTGTGTGTGTGTGTGTGTGTAACAGTGTGTGTGTAGATATATGTATGCTTTAGTTACACGGCTTCAGACAGCTGGTGTGTGTGCAGGCAGGCACACCTATACACAATAGCGCGAATGCAGCAGAAATCGCTCATACTACACGTTATAGTAGAGCGTATTAGGTAGGAAAGCGTATTAGGAGAGCGACGGCCAAGCAAAGCGTGTGTGGGTGTATGCGTGTATGTGTGTGGTGTGTGTGTGGTGTGTGTGTGTGCGTGCGTGCGTGCGCGCGCGTTGTGTGCGTGCGTGTGCGTGTCGCGCCGCGCGTTGTGTGTGTGTGCGTGGTCACTGTGGGTGTACGTGCGTGTGGTGTGTGTGTGTGCGTGGCGCGCGTGCGCATCGTCCGTACCAGCACGCTTTATAACCTAGTCACCAAATACTACAAACAGAAAAGCTCGCTGATGATAGCAGCGATAAACAAACACAAAATCAAAGTCAGTAAGGCAAGGCTATCCAAGTGTCGTGCACCACACACCGCGTTTTTTATAGTTTTTTATAAGATTAAATATTATGTTTTTTTCGCACACCAGTTTATATTCGTTTGATGGAGTCACTATGGCCGTTTATAAAGAAGCGAAGAATAGCGTTCAAATTGATGCGCATCATAAAATGTATCGTTTCAAAACGGACAAAAAAGAAATGCGTTATAAAGAAGGGCGTGTTATAGTAATATATTAAATTATATATATATATATATATTATAATATATATATAGTATATATATATATATATATATATTTGACTGCACCAGCTATGTAAACAATGCCTTACACCATGTTAGGGTAACATTGGTACAGATAACACTAGCCTTTTCTCGGACTAGAACGCAAGAGAACCATTTATTACAACGAAATTCGATGTTAACGATTGAAGTATAACGCCATACGTTAACTAGACGGAGGGAAGTTGTTGTCTGTAGTTCTAAAAATAGATACATAATCGCAGATTTTTGTCGAGAATGAATTTCAGATATGGAATTAAAAGCGTAAAGGATTTGGCTTTCGTCGTTCGAATTTAACGCGCCACCGAGAGAAAGTAGGCAAAGTAGATAAACCATTTTTGCAATTTTAAACCCATTTGAATAGAAGGATAATTTTGCAGGGGCTTTGGAGACTTAGCGGATTGCAAGGCCCCCAAAATATGAAGTCCAAGAGGATTGTGAAAATGGTAAGACGGTTTCTATCCGCCATTCAAACTCGTTACCTATTGCGTAATCTCCACAACTTCGTAGAACGATAGCAGAAATCACTCAAGGTCGTGCGCCACTCACGTACAATTGTCACCCACACACAATTGTCACTCACGTACAATTGCCACTCACACACAATTGTCACTCGTGGACAATTGTCACACAAGTACAATTGTCACTCACATTGGATTGTCACTCACGTGGCATTGTAACTCACGTGGCATTTGTTATATGGAAGCATAAAACTCCTCACTTTACGTCACGTACTATGAAATAAGCACAAATATTGCCTGGCAACAATGAGCGTCTGTCCGCCGAGCGGTGCTGCCGCCTAGCATAAACACTTCCGTCACCAAAAACGTGCGACAAAAGAAGCCCCAATAGGAAGTAAAGCCAGCCAAAACTAGTTGTTGCCGAGTTTCCAAATTTCCCGCCGAACTTGTACAATGTTTGCCATACGATACGACAGATGGCACTACCGGCGTAGTGACGTTGCCGGTTGACGTGGCCATTTTTGTACGAATGCTATACAGACCTCCGCCTACTCTTCTGGAGTGTATAAGTAATTGGGATTATGTATGCGAAACTAGTTGGGAGGGCTATTGTAGGTTTAGCGTAACGTTTGAGTTCATGTTAATTAAGGAACGCTCAATAAAACATTTGTACAGCCTCGAAAGCTCGCATTTAAAATGCAAGAATCGGTATTTATGTATATCTATTTTGGATGTAACCCTTTCTCTATCTCTCTATCTCCCGCTATATTATATATATATATATATATATATATATATATATATATATATATCAATTTATTAAAATCACTGCGCGGTGGGGGGGGGTGACACGTGTGTCCACACCGAGGTCACGGCTCAAGAGCGAGCGTAGTTTGAATTCAGGGCAAGAATAGGAGAACCGTGTTTGCTAATGGTAGTAAACACGCCCAAGCCGCTTTATTCGCACCCCCTCCCCCTCCCCCTCCACCCGCGCGAGAGTAGTACACGCTCAGCAACGTGACTCACGGACGCACAGGCACTTGGAGCGTTTCAATAAAATATAACGCTAAATAAATAAAAAATCTATTTCCTACCAAAGTCTTAATGTTTCTCTACTCTCTTTCGCCTATTATTCGTCTATTCTCTTTAGTCTATATATATGTGTCAGTGTGCGGCAGCGTGCGCGCGGTGTACACGTGTGTTGCAGAGCAGCATTTACACGGCATTTACAGGAAACTGTCGGCAATAATAGGCGAAAGAGAGTAGGCCTAGAGAAACATTAAGACTTTGGCAGTAAATAGATTTCGTATTTATTTAGCATTCTATTTTATTGAAACGCTCGATGTGCCTGTGTAGTGGGAGTGTAGGTGAGATTAGCTGCAGGAGAGAAGGGCGAGCCAAGGGCATGCGAGCTACCGACGCAGTAACGCCGATAAAAGCTAGTAGATCGTGAATCGAATACGATGGAACAATCTTCATGTATAAAATATTAAGGGTCGGAATAACAGCACGCACAATAAACAATCAGCAGCAGCAGCAGCAGCACGAGGACGCCAGAGAGAGAGAGAGAGAGAGAGAGAGAGAGAGAGAGAGAGAGAGAGAGAGAGAGAGAGAGAGAGAGAGAGAGAGAGAGAGAGAGAGAGAGATTGTCTCTTTCTTCTCTTCCATTCTTATATTCTCTCTCTCTTTCTCTCTTTCCATCTGTCTTCTTCTCTCTCGCCTCCTCTTTCTCTCTCTTCCCTCTGTCTCCATTACTTATATCTCTGCTTCTCTCTCAATCTCTCTCGTCTCTCTCTCTCTCTCTCTTCTCTCTCCCTCTCTCTCTCTTTATCTCTCTTTGGCTCGCGCGCTCTCTCTTTCTTTCTTACGCTCCACTCTCTCCTCTCTCTCTCTCTTTCGCGCGCTCTTCTCTCTCTCTTCTTCTCTCACTTTCTCTTTCGCTCTCACACACTCTTCTCTCTCCCCGCCTCTCTCTTCACTATCTCTTTATTCTTTGTCTTTCTCTTCATTCGCTCTCTTCTTTCTCTTCTCTCTTAGCGTCGGCTTACGTGCATTTCTAAACACAACACTCATGAATGCTTGCTTTCGCATGATATTTTGTACCGTAAAAGCACGTGGTGCCGCTATTCTCCGCGCGCGCGAGAGGAAGCTGTTGTCTTCTCTCCCCGCAGCGCTCTCTCTTCTCTCCTCTCTCTCTTTCTCTGCTTGTTAGCTCGCAGGCCTCTGATGACATGGAGAGTCCTCCGTGAGTCTCACGCCGAGGCCGGGCGCGCTCGAGAAATCGCGAGACACCTGCTAGCTACTGATTCTCTCTATTGCCCTAGATTGTGCAGCGCGGTGCGCGATGCTGGCTCGTGACGTCACACGCCCGGTGTGAGTCGATGGACGGTGAGAGAGAGAGAGAGCAGGGAGAAAGGAGAGAGAGAGGAGAGAGGGAGGGGAGAGAGAGACAGAGAGAGATAGAAGATAGAGAGAGAGAGAGAGAGGGAGAGAGAGAGCGAGAGAGAGGGAAGAGAGAGAGAGAGAGAGAAGAGAGAGGAGAGATAGAGAAGAGAGAGGGGGAGAGAGCGACAGAGAGAGAGAGGGGGGAGAGAGAGAGCGAAGAGAGAGAGAGAGAAGAGAGGACAGAGAGAGATAGAGAGAGAGAGAGGGGAGAGAGAGAGAGAGAGAGAGAGCGTGCGGTTCGCGTGTCCCGCCGTTAGTGATGCGCTGACGAATGTGTGCAGCAGAGAATATGGCAGAGCGCGGAGCCGAATTTTCTCTTTTTACACGCTCTCTGTCTCGCGTTCTCTCTCTTTATCCCTCTATCTCCTTCTCATCATTGCAGAGGGCTGCACGGAGTTATGATGGTATATTATGTTTTTACCTTCGGGGAGACTCGAAAGTTCAGTTTGATCTTCGGTACATATCTGTAGTACCTGATAGACAACGACCCCTTGCGTAATACCACACCTCTTTGTCCCGATTGCATACTAAATCACCCCCAAGACCAGGAGGAACCTGATCTCTGAACGTCATGTATCGGAGCACGAAGCGTGCTCGTCGTCTCTCGTTTTACTTATCGCACTTAGAGACTCGAATGTCACCAAGCAACTGGGTGTACGTCCGTCGAAGAGTAATAGAAGAGAAAAAAGGGGATAGAAGGGAAACGTGGAAGGGAAGGGATAGGCAAGAGATAGAGAGAGGGAGACGAGAAAGAGATTGAGAGAGAGAGAGAAAGAGACACGAGAGAGGATCAGCGCCGAGAGAGAGAAGACGCCAGAGAGAAGGGATGACGAGTCAAGAAGAAGAAGAAGAGAGCAAGAGAGAAAGAGATAGAGGGATATTCACAGAGAGAGAACGAGACAGAGAGCGTCCACACACGATGACAATACACTCTCCGTCTCTCCGTCGCTTACCCCGCGCTCTCCATACCTCTGCTGCACACATCTCCGTCACGCGCTATCACTTAACGCGGGACTCACGCGACCGACGCTCCCCCGCTCACGGTCTCCCGTCTCTCTCTCTCTCTCTCCCCCTCACTCTCTCTCTCCTATCTCTCTCTCGGTCTCTGCATCCTATCCTCCCGAACTCCCAATTAATACTCCTCACGCTTTTCTCCCTCTCTCTCTTTCTCTCTCCCTCTGTCTCTATCTTTGCCCTCTTCACTCTCCTTCGGATCTCCCTCGCGTTCCCCCTCGTGCATGTCGCGCTTTCCTCATCTAACTCTCCGCGGCTCACTTCTTCTTGTTCCCTCTCCTGCTTCTCTCTCGCTTGCGTGGCACTTGCGTGAGCTCTCTGCTAGCGAGTTACGCTGAGATCCGACGTCTCTTCGCGCTACGTCAAGAGCATTTATCACCAGGGTTAATAATCGTGGACAAGTCTCTCTCTCCAACGACGACACAAGGTTTGTGCTGAATCCCGACATGACGCTCATGGAGCCGTAAGCTATCGTACGCTGTCAATGTGGCCGTGATCACAGTCCTCACCAGATGAGATGCACGCCGCCGAGGCTACGAATATCAGTGTATTCCAAACAAAGTCGCACCTCAGACTCTGCTCCTCTACCTAGCAGAACGCTGTCCCGCCGTAACCAACCCCAACCCCTAACTCCCACTAGCTCGCTCTACCTCGACACCCGACACCCTAACCCTCATACCCTCAAACGATACTCGCATGCTATATAAAAATATAAACAATAATACTCAATAACAACAACCTAATCACATCGGTACATATCCTACTGTAGTACACTGTCATTACGCTCACATGTACCCGACCGACCAATCCGCGGTTTAAATTAAATAGACCAAATACGGACAACAGGTCGAACTTTAATTCCCATTTTAACCCTGCTTGAACAACATAGTGTAGGAAGCGACGCCACGGCCAGCCCGCCTGAATGAGCGCCCCCCTACAATCACGGTCCTGCGCTTCGAAGGCAGATATCTGACACGACACTCATAACAAAAAATGCGCAGCATTTTTATAACCACCTGTGTTCTTGCTCTCTGCGTCGGCTCGGAGCCCTACTGCGCTATTCCTCACGGATTTAGCTGTCCATCTATACTCTGTCTTTCCATACCCGCCCTCGTTCGCTTTCACCAAGATTCCGTTCCCGACGCAACGCAAGGAAGGTCTCGAACTGTGTGCCGCTTCTCAGCCTCTCCTGCCCCCTCTCCTCGCGCTTACGGAATCCCGCTCGTGCCAATCCCTCTCTCTTCCTCTCTTCAATCGAGACGACCGCACAAGTAACGTCCTCAGCAACTAGTACCCCAGCCGACGCGCATCTGGGCTCAGACAGTTCTTTCTCTCTCTCTCTCTGTCCTCTCTCTCTCCGTTCTCGCATCGCTCGTTGTTTCTCTCTCTCAGCCACTCTCTCTTTCCTCCTGCCACTCTCCCCCATCCTCCATCCCCATCCATGCTCCCCAATCTCTCCCACTCTCAATCAATCTCTATCATCCCCTCGTAGCTCTCGCCATCTTTCGCTTCCGCTCTCGCCTGTCTCTGAACCGGAAACAGTGTACGCGTCTGGGCAGCCGGCCGGCAGCTTTCCCGGGTCGTCTAAAGCTCCAGCTGTTCCGATCCCTGCTCCCCTTCCGTCCCCCCCCGACTCGCGAATTTCCGGGCCTCCATCCATCGTTCATATTCATCCGCGGAGCGACCTATCTCAGATACCGCAATTGTTATCTCTCCCATCTGCCTCATGCCCTCTCGGCTCCAAGCTGGCCGTCCAAGGACGTGCAGCGGGGTGTCCTCGCTCGGCTCCTCTCTGTGGCTCTCTCGCGGCGCAAGAGATGAGTCATTCAGCCCTCACGGTCTCTCTCGCAATGATGCTATGCGGTGGGGCCAGACATAGGAAAAAGATATAAGGAAGCAATTAGCCAGACACCGCCGGAACCAGGATGTTTGTTTCTACATCTCTCCTCTCCTTCTCTCTCAATCTCTCCTCGTCCTGACTCTCTCTCATCATGCATCCTCTCTCTCCTCTCTCTCTCTCTCTCTCTCTCTCCTGCCGCTTGCGCGTAGGCAAGCATTAGCCAGCAGTGTGTTCCTCAACATATCTCTCTCTCATCTCGGCACCACACAGCAACGAACACTCTCTAAATCGCTCCTCTCTCCTCTCCCTCTCTCACCTGTACGTCTCTCATCTTTTCTCTCTCTCTCTCTCCTTCCTCAAAATCACGTTCCCTCAATTCTCCCGCTCTCCCTCTACAACCGGGTGGGTTGTCTCTCCATCATCACCTGACGCACCATCGCTCTCGCACCGCGTGGGCATCACATATCTAGGAATCTCATATCATCAGTAGACACTTCATCGTTCAAATTCCCTCGAGCTTAGCAGGTGTCTCGTCGCATTTCTCCGAAGCGCTGCCGACGGCCTCGGCGTGAGACTTCACGGAACCTCCCTCATTCACTCAGTCAGGCTGCTGATCTCCAACAACACATCGTAGGGTAGTCCTCAGGATGAGCATGCTAGACGAGGAGCTGCTAGCTCAAGATGCTTGTACTTGCTGCGTGCATGAATGTATCCGACCCTATAATAATTTCACTTACATGAAGATTGTCGTTCGCAATGTAGCCAGTGCGGACGATCATACTAGCTTGTATCGAGCGCGCTTACGCGTGCGCGTAGGTAGCTCAGCAGATGCCCCTTGGTACATAACAAGCACTCTAATGCGAATACTATGCAGCGCCTAGTCCATCTACTACACTCCCACACGTTGACATCAGGCAGCTATCGAATAGCGTGACAATAGACAATCCGAGAATGCAAAGTAAACTACGAAATCACAGGCCAGAAAGATCTTAAATAGTATCTGACTAGGCCTAGCGCGAATGAGAAAACCGAAAAGAAATAAACGACAACGACCCCCACGCTGCCACACGAGAGGCGGCAGAGACGAAAACTAGTTCGCCTATTATGGGCACCGAGCAGCACGTGTCACTAGAAATAACGTAAAGAAATAGCTGCTTCGTGCCACACACGTGATAGCGACCGACGCGCACGATGAGCACACAGGGACACATATATTAAGAGTAGCGACGACAAGACAATAGAGCAAATAGGAGAGAGAGAGATAGAGACGAGTGAACGACAAGCATCAGAAAGATAGAGATTCTTGATCTGTAGTTACCAAACAGAGAAACACACACCACGAGTATTACGAGTTTTATAGAGAGAAAGCGCTAGCGCAAGGGCACGTGATGCGAGTAGAGAAGTGCAGAGCGTATGCGACGTGTAACACATCGATCGAGGCGCACGCGGAGGAGGGAGGGGAGAGTGGAGAGGAGAGAGTGAAGGTCGAATAAAGCGAAGAGCTATGAGAGCGGTTTGAGCAATACCATTAGGCAGAAGAACAACGGTATCTGCCTAATTCTTGACCCTGAATTCAGCAACCTCGCGATCTTAGAGGGACCGTGACCATCGAGTGTGAGACAGACGAGCGTGTACCCCCCCCCAACACGAGCGCAGTGATTTTAATAAAATTGATATATAATATAAGATATATCAATATATATATAGTATATATATATAATATATATATATATATAATATAGCGGAATAGAGAGATAGAGAAAGGGTTACATCCAAAATAGATATACATAAAATCGAGTTCTTGCATTTTTAAATGCGAGCTTTCGAGGCTGTAACAGAATGTTTTATTGAGCGTTCCCTAATTAACATGTAACTACATAACGTTAGCGCTAAACCTACAATAGCCCTCACCCCAACTACGTTTCGACATACATAGATACCAATTATAACTTGATAACACATCACAGAAGAGTAGGCGGTAGGTTGGACTGATAATGAAGCAAGATAAAGCGGTTAACAACAAATGGCCACCAGTCAACCCGAGAGGCCAACAGATGGAGCAGTAGCCCGGTAGTGAGCACCCATGACGCAGAGTGCAGTAATGCAGATATGGCAAACATGTGTACAAGTTCGACGAGGAGAATTTGAAAACACGAGGACAATACATACTAGTTTTGGCTGCTTTACTTCCCTATTGGGCTTCTTTTTCGCAGTTTTTGGTGACCAGAAGTGTTATGCTTAGGCGGCAGCAACCGCTCGCGAACAGACGCTCATTGTTGCCAGGCAATATTTGGTGCTTATTCTCATAGTACGTGAACGTAAAAGTGAGGAGTTTTATGCTTCCATATAACAAATCCGCCACGTGAGTTACTAAATCCACGTGATGACAATGCAATGTGACCCTGACAATTGTAACTTGTGGACAATTGTCCACGAGTGACAATGTGTGTGTGAGTGGCATTGTACGTGAGTGGAGCAATTGTGTGTGGGCTGAACCAAATTGTACGTGAGTGGCGCACCGACCTGAGTTCCGATTTCTGCTATCGTTCTACAAAGTCTGTGGAAGATTACGCAAATAGTTAACCGAGTGTTGAATGGCGGATAGAAACGCCGGTTCTTACCAATTGTTTCACCAACCACTGGACTTTCATATTTTGGGGGCACTGCAGATCCGCTACAGTCCAAAGCCCTGCAAAATTATCCTCATTCAAATGGGTTTAAAATTGCCAAAAATGGTTCTCATCTACTTTGGGCCTAACTTCTCTCGTGGCGCGCGTTAATTCGAACGACGAAAGCCCAAAATGCCTTTACGCTTTTAATTCCCATACTGAAATTCAATTCTCGACAAAAATCTGCGATTATGTATCTACTTTTTAGAAACTACAGACAAACAACTTCCCTCCGTCTAGTTAACGTATGGCGTTATACTTCAATCGTAAACATCGAATTTCGTGTAATAAATGGTTCTGCTTGCGTCTCTAGTCGCGAGAAACAGGCTAGTTTTATCTGTACCAATGTTCCACCGCCTAACATGGTGTAAAGGCATTGTTTACATAGCTGGTGCAGCCAAATATATATATATATAGTATCATACTATATATATAGTTTAATATATATACTATATATATATATATATATAATAAATATAATATATATATATATATATAATTATACCATATATTACTGATAAACGCCCTTCTTATAAACGCATTTCTTTTGTCGGCGTTTTGAAACGATACATTTTATGATGCGCATCATTGAACGCTTTATTCCTCGTTCTTTATAAACCGGCCATAGTAGACTGCCATCAAACGATATGAAAGCTGGTGTGGCGAAAAAAAACATTAATATTTTAATCTTTAAAAAAACGTATAAAAAACGGAGTGTGTGGTGCACGACACTTGATACCCTTGCTACTGACTTGATTTTGTGTTTTTTTGGGTTTTTTAAAATACGCTGCTATCGAGTCAGCGAAGCTTTTCTGTTTTGTAGTATTGGTGACTAGGTTATGAAAGCGTGCTGGTACGGAACGAGCGCCACGCGCGCCCGACGCACACACACACACGCCACAACGCACGTACACCGCACAGTGACCACCCACACACCACAAACGCGCGCGCGCACACGCACACGCACGCGCATCCACAACGCGCGCGCAACGCACGTGCAACGAACACACACACCACACACACACCGACACACACACACATACACGCATACACACACACAACGCTTTGCTTGGCCGCGTCGCTACTCCTAAATACGCTTTCCTACTACATTACGCTCTACCTATAACCGTGTATATGAGCGATTTCTGCTGCAATTCGCGCTATTGTGTATAGGTGTGCCTGCCTGCACACACACCAGCTGTACTGAACGCCGTGTAACTAAAAGCATACATAATAGTCTACACCACACCACTGTTAACCCACACACACACACACAACACACACACACCCACACACACACACACAACACAACACCAACACAGACACACACAACACACACACATACACACACACGAAAAACCTACCTATTTTAAATCCGCTCTAAAATCTATTTTACAGCGCGTTGAATTCCAGCCAATCAGTGGTGTTTTAAATCGCGCTTAAAATCTATTTTAATCGCGATTAAAACAGCTATGTTCTTGATTGGCTGGAATCAATCGCGGCTTAAATACATTTTAAGCGGATTAAAATAGGTAGGTTTTGCGTAATGGCCTTCCATAGTTATAGTCAGCTGTACGCATCTGTGCCTGTCTGCAGTAACGCTACCACCGATTTAACTGCATTGGCGACGATCTATTTTTTTATTGTTTGGTTTGTTTATTATGTTTTTTGCGGTTCGTGTTGTTGTTATTGGGCTGTTAGGGGGTCACTCGCGCGTGGGTAATCAGCGTGCATATTATATCGATTTACTAATTATATAATATAATATATATATATATATATCAGAAATATTAGTCTATATAACGATATTATATTATAATAAGGATCACGTAGTTGAACATAGATAGGCGTGGGCGAAAACGAAGCGCTGAGTAAAACAATGGTCCTGGGTTGATGGTCGGTTTCTCAAGCATGTCAGGATGAATGTCTTCTGAGACTCGACCCCTCGGTCTTGTCTTGTTTCGCTTGATGTTAAAGAGCGCGTTGCCGGATTCGCTATCTGCAATCCATTACCGCAATTCCTGACCTACTTTGTGTAGCGTCCGTTTCTTTGCCCTTGTTTTTTACCACTGGCAGCAGTCCGCACAATAGTGGCTAGGTGGGGGGGGGAAGAAAACCGTGTTCTTTTCGTTTAATGCTTTGATCGGCCCATCTTTAAAAACTTGAGGGACTCAGGCCGTGTTCCAGCGCTGGGCGGTCGTGTGGTGTACAGTCATCATGTATATTTGAATGCACGTATAAAAGGTCATTCGAGACCAAGGTCCAGGCCATCTAGTCTGGAAGAAGCATTTCTCTGTAATTACATGTAGACATAGGCAAAAGACGCTCCGCGCACGCTCCCGTTACCCCGTTGTTCGCCCCCACCGACCACGTCCATCCGTACGAGGATGTGAACGCCTAACACCACTGCCATACATCCCCGCTGCAAACAATACGCCAGTGACTTGCTATAATTACTAAAACTATATTATTATATATATATCTCTGCTCTTGATATATATATATATATATATAATATAATATATATATATATATCATATACTATATATATTAAATTCAGGCTTCAATTTTTCAAGGGCGCGATGCCGGCGCTCGCGCTCCCACTTGCGCACCCGAAATATGTGGCGCCATGGTGCGTGCGATCATCGGCGGCCTGCATAACAGTGGTTGAAATATCTATATATATATATACTATATATATATAATATTATATTATATATATAGATATAATGTGCGTGTGTGTGTGGTGTGCGTGTGCGAAGCAGCGTGTGTGTGCATGCGTGGTGTTGCGTGCGTACGTGTGCGTACGTGTGCGTGCACGTTAGACAGGTACGTACAATAGGTCTTATATCCGTCTTAAAAGCATCTGCGCAAAACGATATGCGTGAGATGTGTTGCGTGAAGACTGGCCTAACCTGACGATCTCTCTCCTTCCATCCTCCACCACCTCATTCATCACGATTCATCGCTAATGTTCACACTTTAAGCCCCGCCGCCACGGTGAGCCCTATCTTGCCTTGAGCCACGGCTCAAGAGAGGTAAAGCGCGCCTAAACTGGCTGCTGTAGCCAGGGCTGCATCGCTTAGCAGACATATGAAGGCTCTAGTAGGCAGGCTGCCATCGCTAGGCCAGAATAATGAAGCCCTGTAGCAGGGCTGCATCGCTAGCAGAATATGAAGCTCTGTAGCAGGATGCATCGCTAGCAGAATATGAAAGCCCTGTAGGCAAAGGGGGGCTGCATCGTAGCAGAAATATGAAGCCTGTAGGCAGGCTGCAATCGCTAGGCTAGAATATGAAGCCTGTAGAGGCTGCATCGCAGCAGAATATGAAGCCCTGTAGTAACAGGGCTGCATCGGCTAGGCAAGAATATGAAGCCCTGTAGCAGGGCTGCATCGCTAAAGCAAGAATATGAAGCCCTGAGGCAGGGCTGCATCGCTAGCAAATATGAAGCCTGGTAGCAGGGCTTCACGCTAGCAGAATCTGAAGCCCTGTACAGGGCTGCACGTTAGGCAAATATGAAGCCCTGTAGCAGGCGCATCGCTAGCAGAAATGAAGTCCTGTAAGAGAGACACTGCTAACGGCGTGCTCGCCAACACGGGTGGTTAAGCGTAAACTGAACCAGATGCGACTGACCGGGTTATAATCTATAGGTGTTACTATAATACATCAAGTATAAATCGTATAATAGCGTATATCTATAGCGTTATAATCTATATATTAGCACGCAGGTGACGGAGGTTGGCCGAGTGTCGTGGTGACAAATAGAAGCTTCTTTCTCCCCGCGCTTAGGACTTCCTGCTAAGAGCACTCTTACCACCTCTTACACCCTTAACGACCTCTACAAACCCTTACACCTTTTGAGACACCGCTTACATCGCCTTACACCCTTACAACCTTACCCCTAACACCTCTTACACCTTTACACCTCTTACACCCTCTTAGCAGCTCTTTACCACCTGGACTGTCGGTTTGTTAGGGTAAGTGAATGCTGCTGCTGCTGCGACGCTGGCGTTTCTCTACATCACGGCGTCAGTCGCTGTAGGCTTCGCTCCTACTATTACTGTACGCGTACGTACTGACTGGGAAAAATATTCGATCTGCATGTTTTTTTGTGATAACAAAATTGCCCAAAGGGTGCT
>NW_014577671.1:122306-130466 GCF_000485595.1 Priapulus caudatus
TAGCCAGCAGTGTTGTTTCTAACATCTCTCTCTCTCTCTCTCTCTCTCTCTCTCTCTCTCTCTCTCTCTCTCTCTCTCTCTCTCTCTCTCTCTCTCTCTCTCTCTCCTGCCGTGTGTTTGTAGGAAGCATTAGCAGCAGTGTTGTTCCTAACATATCTCTCTCTCTCTCGCACACACACA
The DNA here is from genome assembly GCF_000485595.1 of Priapulus caudatus. Classification (NCBI taxonomy): domain Eukaryota; kingdom Metazoa; phylum Priapulida; class Priapulimorpha; order Priapulimorphida; family Priapulidae; genus Priapulus; species Priapulus caudatus. Next base: position 122,487 of record NW_014577671.1, read on the forward strand.
CACACAAGAGAGAGGGAGAGAGAGAGAGAGAGAGAGAGAGAGAGAAATAGCGATGGAAAGAGAGAAAGAGACAAAGAGAGAGGGAGAGAAAGCGAGAAAGAGAGAGACAGACGGACCGACCGACAGACAGACAAACAGACAGTGAGCGGGGAGTGGACCGGCTGTATCCGCACGCGTGTACATATATCTACGGGAAGGCGGGCGAACTGCATGGTCTGTCCATCTATATTCCACTGATCATTGCTGACTACTAGGTGACCACGAGCCACCTGTTTACTGACCACAGTGTGGCTAGAGGTGGCATACAACAGTAAGCCTCCGCAAATTGCACTATTTCGTCTCTAAAAAAGGCCGTTTTGGCTTCTTTTTTTTCGCCGAAATTCGGCACTAGAGTGCAATAATTTGCATTATGCACGCAAGTTAGATGCCTCGTGGACATCTAGAAAGCATTAGAAGTAAAATTGGTCTTGTCGTGTATTTGTGACATTCCGTCAGGTGGCGTAACCACAACGACCGGTTGGTCATTTTTGTGTTTGAAATGTGTTCAGACTACTTTGCAGAAATTCGCATCATAGAGCTGGCAAAAGTTACGAGCTGAGCATAGAGCATGAATCTGTAGTTATGTAACATGAATAAAGTGTATGTTGTGTATGCGAAGTAACAGTGTGAGTATTTGTAATTAATTTCTCTGTTCGATGCTTATTCAGGTCTGCCGCCTATGGACGCCCTCTACTGTCGTTCACCACCTCAATAAGAAACTCAAATAGACACAAGATGGACGGCGAAATGTCAAGCAGCACGGGTCCCGTTTCACTCGGTCTCCGAACTTACTTCAACACATGGTATTATACAATTACTGCCTAGTTGCGAGAAAAACATGAAGTGCTAGGGACTAAGGAAATTAGTGTGCACCGGCCCGCTGTCAAAAACGAAATCATTCTTAACATTAACCTTTTTCTCCTCGTCTAAAAGAAGCCTTTTTCAACTGTCGGCAAAAACATCACCAAGTTACGAGAATGGAAAATTCATAGCAAATTTCCTCATACCTTTACGAAATAAAATTCTGTCAACAGGCTAAGAGAAAAAAGTTTAATTTAGTTGTGCAGAGTAATTTTGTTTCTGACAAACGGGCCCCATTCTCGGAAAACATTGATTTTGGTGGTCCACAAAACTGTACGTTGCCGGGGAAAAAAACAAGCATGCAATAATGATTTTGTTATATGTAAAATCACGAATAAATAATAGTAGGATAGGTTGCGAGTATGACAGGTCAGAGCATGCCGCACGACGAGAGAGCAAAGAAATCTCCACATGCTTGCCTCATTATATCTATGAGTTATTGAACGTGAAATGGAACTTTACTTTCAGTAACCCTCGCTCCTCTGCAAAAAATCCTTTTTTCTCCTTCCTTGTTTTTTTCCATACATAATCACAATCTAGAGGCATAGATTGGAATCTACAACATTCTGGCAATGTATGGTCCACGCCAAATCGTACGACAGTGAGAACTGTCGGGATATTTTAATTAATTCGACAGGATATCTCGTAGTATACTATAGACGCAGATTTTATTCTAAACACATTATGTTTGTTTCACTATCATTAGGTTTTACGAGATCTGATAATATCAGGAGTAGATAATAGGTCGATATCTACTCCTGATAATATGCTGCCCTGCTTCACTGACTCAAACCTTTTACCGCTGATCGTGGCGGGCATCAATGCCGAGAAATAGCGTGCATGATAGGTGGCAGTGCCGTTCAGCGGGCAACATTGATTTTCAACGGGCAATATTGGACGAAGCTCGTCGTCAGAAACAAAACAATTTTGTAATAAAACGTTTTGTAACATTACTCTCAACATTAACTTTTTCTTTATGCACCAATTACAATGCTGTAGCTTTTCGAACCCGTATAACAAGAAGGAGGAAGAGAGATTCATAGTCGAATCATAATCCATAAAAAATGCATCCAACATGGCTAACAGTAACAGTTCGCCGATCACAAGGAACAGTAAGCAGCTAGATATAGCACAGTCTGAACATGTTGGAGGAAGTATGAACCCCCTGACAACTAGTGAACATACTTTGGCTGATGGTGGAACCACACTGTAGCGGGTGAGACAGGCAACGAGCTGCTACTGCGGGTCCACACGCACGCACGCACGCACGCACGCACGCACACACACACGCACGCACGCACACACACACACACACACACACACACACACACATGCGCGCGTGTTTTATACCGCACGAATTAAGTGCAATGCAATTACTGCGCTTAAATGAACTTAAAAAACAGCTATCCCGCTAACTAGAAAATACATTGCCGCTCTCGCTAACATTATGGGAATGTACTGGAGTGATGTATTCGTGCTAATATTATGTGATTTTCGGAGGAGCCGAGTAACTGTAACAGCACAGCGGATTACTCTCTTGGTAACGTGCATAAATGTTTATAATTTATCTGCTTTCGTGGCTCATGTTTGTATTAATAGTTATTTCTGATTCAGAAAATGCCATGCTGATGCAATTAATGCATCGAACATTTTCCTGAAATTTTTAGCAGATGCAAATCATATGCGATTATGCTCACGGCGCCATTTTGACCACGGGAAAGGTTATTAGCTTAAAAAGCTTTGTTGAAATTAACAAAAGAACTGCTGCTAGTTTTAATCAGGCTAGCAACGGGCAACATACACAAGCTTCGGCAGCCTTCAACAACGAGCCGTTACTTTATTCTGAAATATTTTCATTTCGGAAGAGAAAGACAGGGTCACCGAGGTGTTGCCAAAAAATCAGCTAAGCTCCACAAGTGCCTGCTACGTGAAATCCAACACCCCTTGAAAATCATTCGCTGTAAATTAGTTCACCTTGTCGCGTAGACAACCACTAGCGACTCCCCCGACGCGCTCAAACACCTCAAAAATCACTCTACGAAACGATTCCTTCACATTTTCACACCAACACACTAAAGCTGACACGACCTCAGCCCTCACTTAAGTAGGTTGCGCGGACACCGATAACCTTTCAGCAAAATATCAGAGAGACGATCTCCTCTAGCGGAGAAATCGTTTACGTGGTTTCGAGAAAAAATGAGCTTCCTCCCCGCGCGGGTGGCGAAATTTTTTTCCCCACTTGAGCTCCGGACCCACCACAGATAGTGTTTTGTAATATATGGTGCGTATATAAGACAAACCTGGTTGGATTATAGTTAGTGTTAGGGTTAGGGTTCGGGTTAGGGTGTATAAATTTTACATTGTTGCTTCGAGGAAGTCGAGTGAATGGAGTGCGCTGATTGGCTGTGGTCCGGAGCTCAAGTGGGAAAAAAAATTCCGCGCGCGGGTGCGCACCCCGTCTCTCTGAACATTTCCGCCACGCGGTTACACTACGGACGATTCCGCCACGTGGTTACACTGACGGCGTGACGGACGATTCCGCCCAGCGTGGTTACCACACGGACGAGTCCGCCCACGTGCGTATACACTTACGGCACGATTCGCAGCCGCCTACGTTCACCGCGGTACAGCTACGGGGCGACGATTCCGTCACGCGGTTAACACTACGGACGATTTCCGCTACCGCGGGTTACACTACGGAACGATCCTCCGCCACGCGGTTACAACTACGGTACGATTTCCGCCACGCGGATCGCCAGTTCCAAGCGTTAACAGTATACACACGCAACTGCACGCACGCACGCGGACGCCACACACACACACACACACACACACACACACACACACACACACACACACACACACACACACACACACACACACACACACACACACACAGTTTATTTAATATACACACACAGGAGAGCAAGCAATGCCGACGGTTACCTTCGCTAAACATGCTATTGCACTCTCTTCACGCGCTTTCCCTGCCGAGATCAACTATTTCGCCCGCCAGACTCGGCTACCTGCCATCGGCTATCGACTCTACACACAGCGTGTGACACTGACGCTAACAGGAACCGACGCCCCGTGTGACGCTGACGCTAACAGGAGCTGACGCAGGCCGATATAAACACGCGTACGAAGAAACCCCCTCCCCTTTTTTTTCTCTGCCTCGGCTTACTCCCATCACTCCACTCCCACCATGTATTTATCACAACCTCGCCTTAGCGCCTACTTGCGGCGCTACAACTATACCCCGTACAGACTGCAAATTTTTTCCTACATCAAACTAGTCCGGGTCAGGCGCACGCTAAATTTTACACGCTACCCCGGGCTAATAATCCGGACTAAGTTAGCTCCCACGAATGGAGGAATGGCCGTCCGTTTAGGTCCACCGTCGTATCCAGGCGCCTCCCTCCAGTTACCACAGTACATGGGACGTGCACACACTCCGCTCGCCACCCCACCACTATACAGCTCTCACACTCGCTCCCACCCCACCCCCAAAGCTGTCACCGCTACAATCTCATACTCCTACCTCTGTGACAGTACCGTTAGCGATTAGACACCGAAACACGAGTCGACGACGAGTACGTTAACACACGCACGCACGCCCGCACGCACGCACACACACACACACACACGCGCGCACGCACGCGCACACACACACACGCACATAGACACGCACACACACGCACACACGCACACGCACACGCACACGCACACGCACACACACACACACACACACACACATAACACGCACACGCACGCACGCACGCACGCACGCACGCACGCACGCACGCACAGAGACGTACATTAAGCACGCACTAACGTCGCAACGAGAGCAACTATTAATATCTTATATCGCTTATTATAGCGCTTACATCTTATATCTTATAACTATAAATATCTTATATCTTATAACTATTAATATCTTATAGCGCGCATTCGCGAACATAGATAGAAGCTGAGAAGGAGACGCCGTCCTTATAATTGTTGCGCTTATAATCGTATATATACTCTAGGCAGAGCCCAGGGCCCTCCCACACCCAACCCCCACCACCCCACCGCGCTATAAGCTGATATATATATATATATATATATATATATATATATATATATATATAATATGACGATCTAGGCTCGTCTCTCAGCTGGCTGCAAGAAGATATTGATTGGAAGATTTGCCATCAGCTAAGAAAGGGAATATAAAAAGCCTCGTCGGTCCGACAGTCGGGATTCTCTGTGTGTAGCATGTCCCGTAGTTTAGTAACTGCAGACGCGCGCGCGCGCGCATGCATGAGGAAAGTAAGTGTTGCGCGATGTGCGCGCGCGTGCCGACTTGTGTCCGTCTGGGGAGGGCTAGCAAGGAAAAGCCATCACGCTGATGAGCGTGGGGGTAGTGTAGGGTTAGGGTTAGGTTTAGGGTTAGGGTTAGGGTTAGGGTTAGGGTTAGAGTTAGGGTTAGGGTTAGGATTAGTGTAAGACTGGTTACCCAAAGCCGCGAGCCTAACTCGAAGCTTCCATCTAACGCCATGTTGATGAACACGAAGAGGGCCATCATACACTCAACTGCTCGTTGTTGATCTTCCCTGCGGGGGTGTATATACTGCTGATATATATGAAGATGACCACACGCCACACAGCGCGCACGGATGGGCGATAGCAGTGTGCCTAGACTGTAGGCGGCCTCTGCCGCCACTGCTGCCGCCGCCCGCTGCCGCTCTTTCGTTGCCTTGAAATGCCCTTGGCGCTACGCTCGCTCGTCCGCTGCAAGCTGCTACTGCTGTATGCCTGCTTTCTGCTACTGCTCGCTACTGCTGACTACTGCCTAGTGCAGCTGCTACTAGTACTACTGCTACTGCTGCCTGCCTGCTGATGCCCCCTGCCTACTTACTGCTGCGATGATACTGTTGGCTACTGCTACTAGCTGCTACTCTGCCTTACTGCAGCTGGCTACTACCTTGCTACTGCCTGGCTTGGATGCTACTGCTGCTGCTGCTACTGCTACATGCCCTGCTACTGCTGCTCGCTACTGCATGCGACTGCTACTGTTTGCCTGCTCTGCTGCTGTGCTGCTACTACTACGCTGCTATTGTTGTTTAGCTGCTGCGGCTGCCTAATACTGCCTGATCGCCACCGCCGCTGTGCTGCGGCCGCCGCCGCCGCTGCTGCCTGCTATTGTCGCTCTGCGTACTGCGCGGAAACAGCCAGCCAAAACACTCGCACCAGCAGAACACTCGGCGAGAGCGGCGCGGCTGTCACGAGGCGAATTGCGGTCAATGAAGCCATCATGCATCGACTGGCCTTCAACCCCGCCAACCCAATCCCCCAACCCCGGCGATCTAGCAGCGAATCAGCGCCGGACAAATGCAGCGCGAAGACCATGCCCACGCTCGCAGGCAGGACAAAGGAGGAGTCCATCGCCCCCCGCCTCCGCTCCAGGCAGCGACAAATTGCAGGATCACCATGCCCCACCCCCGCCTCCAGAGGAGACAATGGACGGGGACCATTGCCCCCCCCCCGCCTCAGGCTGAGAAAAGGGGTGGACCATGCCCCACCCCCGCCTCCAGGCCCAGGAGAAAATGCCCGACCATGCCCCCGCCTCACAAGTGATAAATGCAGGCAGACCATTGCCCCCACCCCCGCCTCAGGTCAGGACAAATGCAGGAGGAGACCATGCCCCCACCCCCGCCTCCAGGCAGGACAAATGGAGGAGTCCATGCCCCCACCCCCGCCTCCAGGCAGGAGAAATGGAGGAGACCATGCCCCACCCCCGCCTCCAGGCAGGCCTGCCGGACGCTACGCTACAGATACACACACGCACGCACTCCTGCACGCACGCACGCACGCACACTAAAACACACTAACACACACACACACACACGCGCGCGCGCGCACGCCCCCCCCCACTACAGGCACACACCGAAATAGGTGAGCAGCCACACGCGCACGCACTTACGCACGCACGCACACACACACGCACACTCTCCACTTCTTTAACCCATCTACCCCCCTTCCCCCTTCTCTCTCTGCTCTAGTTATTTGATGACAGCGCCGACACGCCCTCAGCAATATCACGGAGGACTGACGTGAACTATTCCCGTAACTCTACCCGAGGGAGAGATCAATTCGCGCGCTAGTTACTTCACGGGCAGCAAGTCATCGAGTCAGACAAACACATAAATACTTGATGCGGCGGCAAGCGGGGAGGGGGAGATGCGGGAAGGCAGATAGAGGGGAGATGGGGAGTGGAGAGGCGGAGGGGAAAGGGGGAGGGAAAAGGGGGAGGAAAGATAGGGAGGGAAGATGGGGAGGGGCGAGGGGAGGAGAGAGGGGAGGGAAGATAGAGGAGGGGAGATAGAGGAGGGGAGACGGGGAGTGGAGAGGCGGAGGGCGGATAGGGGAGGAAGAGGGAGAACGAAGAGCGGGAGGGGGGGGATTTGATAACAAGGATAGAGTTATCGGTGGCGCCGATACTGCAACGTAATCAAAAACGCGATCGTCTGATAACGACAGAAATACTGTTGACTTCGTCTCAGGAATTTCAGGCCGAATGAAATGACGAATGGATAAAGAAGAATTTCAATTGGTTCCGGTAATAAAGCCAGACACCTTTAGTCGAGCAATTAGTGCTTCGGTTCCGCCGAAGTGTCGAGGTTTAATCTCCCGCGAGAGTGATGCTGGGTATTATTGATCTCTCCCACGTGCGAAACCGCCTCAGTAAATGTTTCGTATCTGAGCGTACTAGAGTAATTTATATTATTACATTGATTGTAGAAAGCAATACAATAGCCATTGCTCTATGTGATATCAAGATATATACATTTTCGCGCATTATAATCCTCTACCCAGGTCTTGAAATAAAGGCGTGAATGGAGATCATTAAAGGAAGATCTTGTGTTTAAATAATTAAACTCATCACTGATTAAACGTGGATAGAATGCCTGTCAGCATTATAGACCATAAGGCCGAACCAATAAAACATATTACTCAGAAAAGGTAAAAATAAATAAAAGAAAAAGAAAAGCAGCAAGAAAACTATGTCCCCGCTCTCTCTCTCTCTCTCTCTGTCTC
>NW_014577671.1:131533-134796 GCF_000485595.1 Priapulus caudatus
TAGGTAGTAGGTAGTTAGGTTAGGTAGGTAGTACGTATGTAGTAGTAGTAGTATACTACTACTCTATATATATATATATATATTATATATATATATATATATATATATATATATATATATATATATATATATATATATATATATATATATAGAAGTAAAAACACACGAACACCCATATGAAAATAAATGTGGAAAATAGAATAGGTGTTAAATTTTAATCAGCAAGCTTTCGAGAATGATCTCTCTTCATCAGGCTATAAAAGCTATTCTATACTAAAATATAAAAGATATTCATCAGGCTAAACTAATATTCTATTTTTATAGCCTGATGAAGAGAGATAATTATCGAAAGTTTGCTGATTAAAATTTAACACCTATTCTATTTTCTACATTTATATAAATATTTAAATAGTATAGGAGCGACGGCAATAGTAGGACTATAAGCCCTCTTAAAATAACCTTCTAATCCCTACATACGTATTAATTTACAGAGCCTAGCAGCAATTATTCGTCTGCTTATCCCATTACCTGTTTCGCCTCGTGTAGAACAACCGTTGAAATCCCCACTACAAGTGCATAATAGCGCAAACAAAAAAATCAATTCCTCACATTCCGTATAGTTTGAACGCTTATAGCATGCACCCTGCCTACAAAATCCCTCGCTCATTGCCAGTAACTGCAGCCGTACCCACCCCCAGTCTAACCGCAAAGTGCCTTTAAGAAATCTTAACTAACGAACGCACACATGGTAATGATTAAGTCCAATAATTACGTATACTCTAATGAGACTATCCTACACGAAACTCGGCACGTCACTGCGGACTACTACAGCAGAACACTCTAGTAGAATGCCAGCAGCAGCTACCAACTTTATACTCAGCGACTCTCTAGACTGATTCCAGACGTGGATCGATACAGGAACGACGTAAGCAGCCAGACGGACTAGCCACCGCCTTCCACTGATTTCTCAAAAGCGCAAAGATATAAGTTTAGCCACCGTCGTCGCCGTCAACGTGTAAGGTGCAGCGGTCAAGTCAGAGGTCAAGCGGACATCTATGTTCCTTCGTGACAATGCTCTTCGTTATCGGTAAAGCCCGCCGCACACGCTGTGGAACTTGCTGCGCCACTTTCGACACGTGCTCACTTTCAGCTCATTTCAATCATGTCATGAAACTGTGGGGGTCACTGTCTGAAGCGTTAACTATTTCACGCACGAAGTCGTTAGAACCACGTCTGAAAAAATGGTCGTTTGTCCGCTAATTCTAAGCTTAGAGTGCCATATTTGAAAATAGATTGCATTTTTTAACCGAGGTCTTGTACAAAATGAAAATTTAAGGCCATTGGCTCCCAATGCAATCGACGACGCTGCTGCTGCTGCTGCTGCTGCTGCTACTGCTGCTGTTGCTACTGCTGCTGTTGCTGTTTCATCTGCTGCTACTGTTGCTGATGCTACTGCTACTGCTGCTGTGGCTGCTGCTGCTATTGCTGCTGCTGCTGTTGATGCTGTTGCTGATGCTGCTGTTGCCGCTGCTGGTGGTGTTGCTGCTGCTGCTACTATTGCTGCTGCTGCTGCTGCTACTCCTGCTGCTACTGCTGCTGTTGCTGTTTCATCTACTGCTACTGTTGCTGATGCTACTGATGCTGCTATTGCTGCTGCTGTTGCTGCTGTTGCTGATGCTGCTGTTGCCGCTGCTGGTGGTGTTGCTGCTGCTGCTACTATTGCTGCTGCTGCTCCTGCTACTACTACTACTACTGCTGCTCCTGTTGCTGCTGCTGCTGCTGTTGCTGCTGTTGCTGCTGCTGCTGCTGCTACCGCTGCTGTTGCTGCTGCTGCTGCTGCTACATCTGCTGCTACTGCTGTTTTTGTTGTTGCTGCCGCTGCTGTTGCTGCTGCTGCTACTGCAACCGCTACTGCTGCTGCTGCTCCTAGTATTATTGCTGCAGCTGCTGATGAGGATAACAATAATCAAAATACTGACGAAGACGAAGACGACGACGACGACGACGACGACGACGACGACGACGACGACGACGACAATGATAATGACGATGATGGTAGCACTGAATGTGGTATTTATTTTATGAAATATAGATGAAGTGTAAATTGTTCATGAATATTGCCAATTAATGTTATCAATTTGTAATGAGCAATAACAGAGCGATAAATTTTGCCACTCAGGTATAAACAAAATTATGTGTATTGACGGTTAGGAAGTGCAATAAACTCTATAGGGATGGTGATGACTGATATTTTTTTGGCCAGCCAAAAGCCATGTTATTCCTATAGAATTTTGCATAGGGGAGAGATAGTGATCCGCTAGGGGACGGCTCTGATTGGCTAATTTTGTCTCTTATTTATTTAATTTTTTATTATTTTTGGCTAATTTTGTTTTATTTTAGAATTAGGGATAGGGTTAGGGTTAGGATTAGGGTTAGGGTTAGGGTTAGGGTTAACCGATTTCTATTTCCACAACTTATTTTTATATTCACTATCTCTCCCCTGAGACCTACTAATTCCTATATGTATCTGTCTGTGTTTGTGCGTGCGTGCGTGCGCGTGTGTGCGTGCGTGCGCGTGCGTGCGCGTGTGCGTGTGCGTGTCTGTGTGTGTGCGCGTATACACGCGTATATGAGTGGATCCTCGCGTGCATGCGTGCGTGCGTGCATACACAGCTCCGCGCACCGGCGTGCGTGCGTGCGTGCGTGCGTGCGTGCATGTGTGCGTGCGTGCATCCCTCCGCGCGCACGTGCACGTCTGCTGCCTGCTGCCTGCTTAACAGTTCAGCCGAGCTATACATGGCGTCAAGATGATGGCGTGTATAATAATATAAACTATCATCACGAACCCTGATAAAGAGCAAGCGCCGCACTCCAGCAGCCCTCTGCGTGCAGCAAGCCCATCGGAGCGATATTAACGCAATAAACTAAATCTGAATCAAAAATGCATCTGAAAAGTGTAATTACGAAAATATTGATCTACTCTACAGTATACGCCAGCCAGGCTCTCCTGCTCGCCATCATCGCCTTTGTACTTAGTATAGTATAGAGAGCTATAGGGGCTTAGCTCTACATCACGTAGCTTCCCGCCTCCCCGCGTAATGTACACACTCGTATACACGCCGTAGATTGACATAAGCGGTGCATTATTAGCCGATTTGCTGTGACACGGCGTATCCAGTGTGTGTGTGTGTGTGTGTGTGTGTGTGTGTGTGTGTGTGTGTGTGTGTGTGTGTGTGTGTGTGTCGTCTGTCTATCTGTCTGTG
>NW_014577671.1:137204-139310 GCF_000485595.1 Priapulus caudatus
TAGTACGAAGTAGTACGTACGTATACGACACGTACACACACACACACACACACACACACACACACACACACACTACACTCTCTCTCTCTCTCTCTCTCTCTCTCTCTCTCTCTCTCGTCTCTCTCTCTCTCTCTCTCTCTCTCTCTCTCCCCGGCCCCGCGTATAGAATGACAATACACACCGATTCTTCTAGACTACTACACTATCACTACTTAGTGAAGCACACAGCGCTGCAGTCGAGCACTCAGCTGTAGAGACAGCCGAGAGTAAAACTATAGGTTATTAGAAGCGATTGAGTCAGCACAAAATACCAGAGTAGGCCCTATATGCAACCTTCTTGTCAAGAGTTTTCACAAAATAAAATATATAAAACGATATTGCGTTTCTGTTCACATTTTTCACGGTGAAATTGTTGCGTTAAATCATGAATTTTGCCGTTCCTTCAGATTTAAACGATTTTTGCTCTTGCCTCGAAAGCAAGCGCTAAATTTTTGTTTCGCCAAGTTTTACTATAGCGCCCAGGCGCCGTTAACCGATAGCCGTGTGTGACAATGGGTGATAACATAAATTTGCGATGTATTATTTTTAATTTAATTAATTTTCACACATTTTTATTAAGTACGAATTTGTGGATATATACTCAGTCAGTCTAAAAAATTGCAGCAAAAATGTTTTCGAATAGGATTTTCAACAAACACGTTAAGGAAACTCCAATCTTCAAATTGATGACAAAGACGTGGATTACGCTGGTTGAAGGACTACGCGAGTTGAGCTTAGACAAGTTGTTCGTGACAGATTTTACTATATTGATTGATACATTTCTTACTAGGACCCTTTCCCCGTCGTAAACATAAATGTTATACGTATGAAAACTTGTTTCGCCGACAAGTGGTGATCAGTCCTCCTGATACATGAACCTCTGCAAACTTTTAGAGAGAAACTATCTAAACAGCTCCATTATTAGGTGATTGATTGGTTTTGCACTGGAGTTGGATTTCCTACGCACAATTGGTAACTCTTTTGCTCGGCCACCTAACGCTATTCAATGTGTTTATGAATAAACCAGACAGACTTACCAGTTCGGGATTGTGTGTACTATAATACGGCTATGTCAACCGCTCCTAAAGCGGGTGTTGTGCGAGTGTGCAGCAAAATTATTACTCAGTATAAATCCTGTTCACTTGTTTATAAATAAACGCGCTATGACAGGTAGTTGCTGAATTTATTAATACCCCCATTCAGAATCAATCAATCTCTTCATTCGCCAACGTCATTCGTTATACAGGATAACATAAAATCATTCGAATTTTTGTTTAGAACAAAATCCAATTTGCGACCACACACGCGAACACACACACACAACGTACAGATGCACAGAGGGCAGCACTTACATGCTATTGCCGCCACACACGCGAACACACACACACACAACGTACAGATGCACAGAGGGCAGCACTTACATGCTATTGCCGCCATTGGACGAGGTGCTATTCTCGGTGATGCTCTGGTCTCCAGGGCTCGACGACTGAGACTGTGGGTGCAGATCAGGCGCAGGCATCTCCAACTCCGCAAGATTGGTTTCCTTTGGAGGAATGATGAAGTACGTCTTTATACCTAAAAGCAGAAATTACGAGTTTGTGGTATTACTCATAGCGTCTTTACGTACGGAAAGTACAAGCTTAATGTTCCTGTATACGTTGACCTGATTCGTACTAAACCATAATCATTACAGGTCTAGAGATTTTTTTGATTCTTTAACATACAGACGTTAGTGTTCGTCTGACAAAAACAGATCTCTCTGTGAGTAGTAGTTTATTTTCCACGATATTTTCACGACTCCTGGTTGTGAAAAACAGTGCGAGGCATTCACATATGGTTTGAGTATGTCACTACTATATGTGTTTGTTTTCAGTCTCTCTCTGTCTTTCTCTTTCCTTCTCTCCCTCTCTCTCTTTCTCGCTCTCTCTCTATCCTCTCTTTCTCTCTCTCGCTCTCTCTCTCTCGCTCTCGCTCTCGCTCTCTGTCACCCTCTTTCCTTCTCTCCCTCTCTCTCTATCCTCTCTTTCTCTCTCTCTCTCTCTCTCTCTCTCTCTCTCTCTCTCTCTC
>NW_014577671.1:139539-140032 GCF_000485595.1 Priapulus caudatus
TATATATATATATAACATCCGATGCACGCTGCTGGGAGATCCGACATAAATCGATGATTGGCTACACAATTTCAAGAAGAGGAGCGTAATAGAAGAGATAATCGATAAAATCTTGCGCGCGGCTGGGATTTCGAAACAAAAAAAAAAGGAATTTTTGCGGACTTTTTAGCTTCGATAGCTAATGCGACAACCAGCCAGCCAGCCAGCCAGCCAGCCAGGCAGCCAGCCAGCCAGCCAGCGTCGTAGTGATGCAGTGCTGTACGCCAGAGCTTCATTTATAACAAGCTGATGAACAGCAGAATCAGATATGCACAGCTGCGTAGACACAGCAGCAATCAGAACTGTGAGAACAATGTATAATTCACGTGTTAAAAACTTCTTATTCCACGTGTATATATAGCTGACCAGTTAACCCACCAGACTGCTAACTACTGAGAACTGATCACTCTATGTAAACGTTAGCTGGTAGTCTAGCACACAGGCTGATAGCTAC
>NW_014577671.1:140286-145656 GCF_000485595.1 Priapulus caudatus
AGTCTAGCACACAGGCTGATAGCTACAGAGAACTGATCACGCTATGTAAACGTTAGCTGGTAGTCTAGCACACAGGCTGATAGCTACAGAGAACTGATCACGCTATGTAAACGTTAGCTGGTAGTCTAGCACACACCAGCGGACCAACACCGACCAACACAACACCGATCGTGAGAGACACCTGTTGGTGCATGTTGCCGCTCTCTCACACAGCGCAACATTTCGGCTACGAACGACTCTATCTATAATAAACACGTCAATGTTTTTTGCATCGATTGCAATGCGCGGATTCTGTTATAGCCAACGCATGCGACCTCTCCCCGGAGGAGGGAAAACACTCCTAGAAAGCCGCCACCACTCAGGCTTTTACTAAACACCCAGGCTTCCCTGCATAACGGCGCCAGACAGTCTCGTGGCTAGCCCACCATCTCTAAGCATAGAGTGAGGAAAGCGGGCTTATAGTCTCAATATGAAATTCACCCATGCGTGTGTTCACTTCGGTGAGTGGTTTCAGTCAACAAGGCGCTCCTCCCGCTACTATTATGTTATATTAGGACCTAATTAAATATAGTGTTATATAATTACAGTACTGAGGTTTCGATATCAAGTATCTTCAATTAGAGGAAAGTCTTTCCCCCTAGCATTAGCGTAGAGAAGGGGGGAGCCTAATGCCGCCATACACACCCACCGTCGCATTATTTTTAAGCTGATTATATGTAATTCGGTCGTGTAGTTACTGCAGCGTACAAAAGTGACGGTTGTCGTAGTACAGTAATAGTCAGGCACTATAAAATATGAGTGATGATAATGATGATATATATATATATATATATATATATATATATATATATATATATATATATACCCTGCTAACGTTTAGGTTTGTGAAAGTCACATATGGGCGAGTCTCCTAACCTCACATGTAATAGCTCATGTCAACACACACAACATTCGCAGGGTTGGGTAGTAGAAACAAAGGCTTCCAAATATCATAATAATCAGCGAATAAACCACCATTATCATCATCATCATAGTGTAACCATAACACACAATAGCTCATAAATATCCCCAAGAGTAGGGCCTACATAATAAAGATGTACTTTTTCACTACTCTATTATGTACTCTGGATATCACTTAACTTAAATCGAGCCGGATATAATAAACGTGCACCAAATAAAACTATAAATGATTTCAATCGCGAGCACACAACCGGCGAAACAACAGACAACACGAGGCAGCTTCTATAGCGAGCCATAAATAAGTAAGTAAGTAAGTACGCTGGTGAGCAATAACACACGACCACGTGTGCGCGCTACTCGTAATTCGACCCAAGGGCCCGTTTATCGAGTTCGTGCGTGAGATTCACGTGATAGCCAGTCTCTTTGATCAGATTACCCTTTCGTTCGGGAAAACTACTCTACACAACCGACCAATTCCACGCGCCGTAAGACTATCAGAAACTAACGCAGTTGGAAGAAATATGGTTTCCACGGATGAAGCCAATGCTAACGCGATAAGACGTGAGTCACGTGACGATCCAGCCGACATCACCAGTACTAAAGACATCATGCACCTCTATAATTACTCGCCGCACGCAGAACATTCACCAACCGTCTGTTCTCGTTCACGCTTAGCGTGATTACACGGTGATGTCACGCTTAGCGTGATTGTATGGTGATATCACGGTTAGCGTGATTACACGGTGATGTCACGCTCACATAAGTTAGCCTAAAACAAACGCACGTCACGCACATGCAGAGTCCACTAACGGTTACATCAGGGATCCCGCGATGTGGGGGACCCCACTCTAGCATCCCCCCTGCACACACTACACCACCATCCCCCCTGCACACACTACACCACCATCCCCCTGCACACACTACACCACCATCCCCCCTGCACACACTACACCACCATCCCCCCTGCACACACTACACCACCATCCCCCTGCACACACTACACCACCACCCCCTGCACACACTACACCACCACTCTGCACACACGTACACGCACCACATCTGCACACACTACACCACACCACCCTGCACACACCTAACCACCCACCATCCCCTATGCGACACCTACACCAACCATCACCCTGCACACACTACACCACCACTCTGCACACACTACACCACCACCACCCTGCACACACTACACCACCACCACCTGCACACACTACAACCACCACCACGCTGCACCACCTACACCACCATACCCCCTGACGACACTACACACCATCGCCCCCTGCACACACTACACGCACATCCCCCTCACACACTAAACACCACCACTCTGCCACACTACACCACCAACCACCCTGCACACACTACACCACCATCCCCCCTGCACCACTACACCCACCCATCCCCCTGCACACACTAAACACCACCACCATCCCTGCACACACTACAGCCCACACCTCCGCCCATGCACACACTAGCACCCCCCCCCCTCACACACTACAACCACATCCCTGTGCACACACTACACCACCATCCCCCTGCACACACACACACCATTCCCTGGCACACACTAACACCACCATCCCCTGCATACACTACACACCCCCGCTGCACACACTACAACACCACCCCCTGCACACACTAACCACCACCCTGCCACACTAACACCACCATCACCCTGCACACACTACACCACCATCACTCTGCCACACTACACACCATCCCCCCTGCACACACTACCACCACCATCCCCCCTGCAACACTAACCACATACACCCTGCACACACCTACACCACCATCCCCTACACACACTACACCACCACCCCCTGCAACACGAGATTGGGCCATACAATACACCACCATCCCCCTTCAACACCTACACCACCACCCCCTGCACAACACATACACGTGACACCCACCACCCCCTGCACACACGTACACCAACCATCCCCCGCACACACTAAACCGACCACACCCTGCACACACTAACCAACCACCACCCCGGCTCACACACTACACACCGCATCCCCCTGCACAACAGCTACAACCACCATCCCCCCTGCACACACTACACCCCATCCCCCTGCACACACACTAACCACCATCCCCTGCACACACTACAGATACCACCATCCCCCTGCACACGACTACACCACCATCCCCCTGCACACACTACAACCACATCCCCTGCACACACTACAACCACCATCCCCTGCACACACTACAACACCATCCCCTGCAGCACACTACACAGCCATCCCCCCGCAACACACTACACCACCATCACCGACTGCACCACTACACACATCCCCTGCACACACTACACCCCATCCCCTGACACACTACACCACCATCCCCCCTGCACACACTACAACCAACGCTCCCCCTGCATAACACACTACATGAACAACACCACCGCCCCCTGCCACACTAACACCATCCCCCTGCACACATACACCCCCACCACCCTGCACACACTACACCAACCCACCCCGCTGCACACAGCATACCCACCATCCCCACTGCACTACACTACACCACCATCCCCCCTGCACACACTACACCACCATCCCCTGCAACACACTACACCCACCATCCCCCCTGCACACACTACACCACCAATCACCCCTGCACACACCTACCCACCATCCCCCTTGCACCACTACACCGACCACCCCCCTGCACACACGTACACCACCACTCTGAAGCACACACTACACCACCACCACCCTGCACACACTACACCACCATCCCCCTGCCACACACTACACACCATCCCCCTGCCACACACACACCCCACCACCTGCCACACTACACCACACCCCCCCTGCACACACGTACAGCCACCACCCCCGCTGCACACACGTACAACCACATCCCCCCTGCACCACACTACACCACGCACCACGCTGCAACACACTACACCACCACCGACCCTGCACACACTTACACCACCATCCCCCTGCATACACACCTACAGTGACTACACCACCTCCCCCCCCCCCTGCACACACTAACACCACCATCCCCCCTGCACACACTAACACCAACCATCACCCCTGCTACACACTACACCACGCTCCCCCTGCACACACCTACACCAACCATCTGCACACACTACACCACCAACACCCTGCACACACTACACTCACCATCCCCCCTGCCACACTACAGAACCACCATCCCCCTGCACACACAACACCAACCACCTCTCCTCACACACTACACACCACCCACCCTGGACACACACTAGCACCCACCATCCCCCCCTGCACACACTACACCAACCGACCCCCCCTGCACATCTAACACCTCCATCCCACGCTGCACACACCACATCACCACCACCCTGCAGCCCACTACACCACATCCCCTGCACACCACTAACAACCACCATCCCCCCTGCACACTACTACCATCCCCCCTGCACACCTACCATCCCCTGCACACACTACACCACACCCCCTGCACACACTACAACCACATCCCCCCTGCACACACACACCACCATCCCCCCTGCACACAGCTACACGACCAATCCCCCTGCAACACTACCCACGACACATCCCCCTGCACACACTACACCACATCCCTGCACACACTACACCACATCCCCGCTGCCAACTACACCACCATCCCCCCTGCACACACTACACCGACCATCCCCCTGCAACACACTACACCCCCATCCCCCCTGCACACACTACACCACCATCCCCCCTGCACACACTACACGCACCATCCCCCTGCACACCACTACCGCACCAACCCCCGCACGACACTACACCACGCATCCCCCCTGCACAACACTACACCCACCATCCCCTGTCACAACACTACCATCCCCCTGCACACACTTACCAATCCCCCTGCACACACTACATCCACCATTCCCCGACCCGACTGCACATACATTTCTCTTTGCACATCAGCACTCGTACCCGCGCAAATACGTACATACGAACCGTTGAATGACATGATCAGGCTGTGGCTCCATCACTTCACAGCGCATTGGCGCTCCCATTTAGAGCTTAGCATTCATTAGAGCGCCAGCCGACTCAGTAAGGACAGGCGACGTCGCTACGCAAATAAATCCCCGGAATTACATCGCCCGCACAGGTACTGTTCCCGCATTAAATGTTGTGAATCACTTGAGAAGATACCGAACGATTATTGATTGATTACGTGTGATTTTTGTTTTTACGTCGGTGTCGATTTGTTCGCGAGCGCAACAAGAGTAACGCGTTAATTAAAAAAGACAGAACCGGACGAAAAACGCAAGAAGCGTTTCTTTATTGAAAAACGTTCGATTTAAGAACCATTAGATATACGCCAGTATCATACTGTTCGTTTCTTATGCTATGCAGGTTGGTCCCCGTCCACCATCTCAAAGTTCGCCAAACT
>NW_014577671.1:145681-146137 GCF_000485595.1 Priapulus caudatus
ACCCTCCCCCTCCCTCTCCCCCTCCCCTTCCCCTCCGTACGAACGCTCTTTGCAACGCTCGTACGTACGATCGCTGGCGTACGTGAGGGACGACGCGTCCGCCTTGGTCGATGAGATGGCTGGTAGTAGCGGCTTGTCACGACCGCAGGCTGGGCGGATGTGAGGACTAAAGGCGAACTAGCGGAGGCGAATAAAAGAAGAGCTAAGGCTAGAGAAGGCGAGCTAAAGAAGAGCTAACGCTAGAGAAGGCGAGCTAAAGAAGAGCTAAGGCTAGAGAAGGCGAGCTAAAGAAGAGCTAAGGCTAGAGAAGGCGAGCTAAAGAAGAGCTAAGGCTAGAGAGGGCAAACTAAAGAAGAGCTACGGATAGAAAAGGCGAGTGAAAGAAGATCTAAGGCTAGAAAAGGCGAGCTAAAGAAGAGCTAAGGCTAGAGAAGGCGAGCTAAAGAAGAGCTAAGG